>NW_025158013.1:0-1488 GCF_004010195.1 Chiloscyllium plagiosum
CCCTCACCCTCATAACACACGGGTTAACCTTTCACTTCTCCCTATAGATGCTGCCTGACCTTATCAGATTTCTCAGCATGGCCTGTGTTTATTTCATAGGGAATGACATCTCCCTGTTCCTGTTTCTGTGAGAGGATACATTCCCCAATCCGAGTCCTTGATATTCCGTTTGTTCACAGAGAAAAGAGGGATCGTTCTGTCCAAATTTATAACATGCACAGAAGGGCATCAATATATTGTGATGATATTAAAAATGAAACATCTTAAACCAAATGAAATCCGTGAGGAAATGGCATGTTGCAATGGGATCTGTAAGGGGCAGGAATTCAATCCGCCCTCCCCCTGTTGTTATTGGGTATGATGCTCCTGACCCACCAATACACAGATCTGACTGAATGCACAAACAACCCTCTCCATCCATTTCATTCAGAATAAGGTCAATAACGGGACGGATTAAAACACAATACAAACTTTGGTGAATGCTGTATGTAGGGAGGCATGTTACTGTAGAGGTTTTACAGCACTGAAACCAGGCTGTTCGGCCCATCATTCAACACCAGTCTCACCATCTGGACTCCCTCTCTAAATCTCTCCAATTACCCAGATCCCTGTCTGATTGAAGGCTGTCTGTGTGGAGTTTGCACATTCTCCCCAGGTCTGTGTGGGTTCCCTCCGGGTGCTCCGATTTCCTCCCACAGTCCTGAGATGTGCAGGTTAGGGTGGGTTGGCCATGGGAAATTGTCCATAGTGTCCAGGCATGTGTAGGTTAGGTGGATTCGCCATGGGAAATGCAGGGTTACAGGGAGAGGGTAGCGTGGGTGAGTCGTGGTGGGCTACATGATGGGCCGAATGGCCGGTTTCCACACTGTACAGGGAGAGGGTAGAGGGATGAGTCTTGGTGGGCTACATGATGGGCCGAATGGCCGGTTTCCACATTGTAGGGATTCTATGATTCCATGCTCCTTCCCATCTGCCTCTATGGATGAGGGAGACTATCACCTGACCCAATATCCCCTTCGGTGGCTCAACTGTTGCTTTGTTTCCAACAAAGAGCTGCAGATGCTGCAGATCTGAGAGACAGCACAGAAATTGCTGGGGAAACTCAGCAGGTCTGGCAGCATCTGTGGGGAGGGAACCTTTCAGATCCAGGGATTGTTCTTCAGAACTGAAGGCTTCTGACTCTGCTGCTGTCAGACCTGCTGAGCTTCCCCAGCAATTTCTTGTTTGGATTTCAGCCCCAATCCAGTTGGTGATGGTCACGGCCTTGTTAAGTGTGTTTGGGAATGGGGAGGGAGCTGCTAGCAGGGTGATGGTGGGATAGTGGGGAGCATAGCTGCCTTCCAAACAGTTAACCCGGGTTCGATTCCCAGCCATTGCAGTCTCTTAACAGTGTCTTAAAGGTAAGGCACTGGGATAAAGTGAGGAAATGAATCTTTCATTCTGTGCTAAACTGAATCTGTCAGATTGCTCCTTGCTTTTCCTGGCGAT
>NW_025158014.1:0-1488 GCF_004010195.1 Chiloscyllium plagiosum
AAACTTTATCTACAGAGGTGAATTCTTTAGAGACATCAGGCATTACCTCCATACCCAGCCCTTGCCAAGGCTGTGCAATTTCCTGCAGCTCCTCGGCTCCACTTGGGGTCTTCTTTACCAGTTTCACTAATGCCACTTGGCTTAGCCTCTTCTACCGCATCCGCCCAGCACGGTGTGTCCCAACTTACTGCAGTGAAAACAACTTTTTCCCTGTGCCCTTTTTAAACCACCAGCACTATAAGTTTATGTGTTCCACTCCGTTGTAGTGAGAGCACCGGAGGCCTTTCACCACCTTTCAAACCTCTTGGGCTTCTTTCTTCACCTGTGGTAAACTATTGTGAGCTACTGTTCGCTTTGTAGTGTGTGATCGTCCATTCTCCCAATGTCTATCCCTCACAGGATGAAATTCCTGCCAGATGCTAAATTTCATCCCATGCCACAATGCATATTTACCTGCCATTTCTGCCGCGCTTCTCACTTGAACTTTCTATTCATTCACATGAATTCTTACTATCTCTGGAAGTGAGTCTTTTACCTTCTCCAGCAGAATAATCTCCCTTCAAGCCTCACAGGTCTTATCCATTTTTAAGGCCAGTACCCACCTGTCAAAATGACTGGTTAATTCTTTCAAACTCAATATAAGTCTGACCTGGTTCCGTCTCTATTTTTCTGAACTTCTGTCTATATGCTTCTAGTACCAATTCATAACCAATCAAAATAGCCAGTTTGACATCTTGATAATCTCTTGATCCCTCATCTGACAGTGCTGCATATATCTCACCAGCTGTGCCCACCAGCTTAGTCTGAACTAGCATTACCCACAAGTTCACTGTATACGTCAACTACCTAGCCATTTTTTCAAATGAAATAAAAAAGATTTTGACATTTTTCTCACCGAAATATGGCAAGTTACTAACCTAGTTGTCCCTTCATCTCTATCCTGTTAATTTAACTTTCTTGTCTAATTCCCAACTTCTGAATTTCAAATCCCCTCTCTCTTTCTTTTTCCTCTCTTTCACTTTCGTCTCTCTCTCTGTTTCCGTCCCTTTATTTATCTTCTAACTCCAGTTGCCACATTTGCAATTTAAGTTTTTATAACTCTACTGCAGTTGCCTATTTCTCTGATAAATCAAATTGCTTGACCAACTCCATTACAATTTCAACTTCTCTTTTATCCCTGGTTAAACACAATTCCAACCTATTTGCTAATTCTAAAAAATGTCCTCCTTCTGTCTTTCTAAACTTCCTTGGAAAATTTGGGAACCTCTTTAGTAATGTTTAAAGCCATTTCCCTCACTTTTCATTTAACCAACCACAAGAAACAAAATAAAACGAATTTTCCCACTGGTTTTATTTGAAGATCAAAGTCACTAATTGCAATGAGTTGGAATTTTCTGGGGCCTGTTGTATCTCAAATCTGTTCACGTTGGTCCAAGTGCCACACGGCAAGGCCCAAAACTGTTATGACATCAATGTCGAACCCCTCTG
>NW_025158015.1:0-1488 GCF_004010195.1 Chiloscyllium plagiosum
GCCATCAGCTTGCTGCCATTGGCTGGTGTTTGGAAGGGCAGTGTTGGGGGTGAGGAGGGGATCACCAGGAGAAATTAGATCAGTTATCGCAGTTGATACAATGGTCATGGTCTAAGAAAAGACTTGTTATATGTTTTTTCTATCACTTGATTCTGGTTCAGATTATGCAGCTATTCTGAATTTCTGTATCTCCATCAAGTGCAGACGACATGTATTTTCTCGCCTAGTGTCGCGTCTCAACATTTCTTAAACTTTGTTTTTACAGTATGTGCAACAATGGGCGTTTGTTCTAATCATTTGCTTCCAATTCGAGGAAAACGTGAGAATATGATTTAAACTCCGGCAGTGTGACTATTACGTGCAATTTAATTGAATCTTTATCCTCATCACACTTACTCTTACAAACAAACAATGAATGAATCCATAAATTCTGCAGATTTTTTTCAGCTCTGGCGATTGTTGGGAATGTTATAAAGGACATACTTCAGTGTCACGGAAAATACAAATGTTCCAGTGCAAGATGCCAAATCCTGGCCCATCCTAAGTTATTCACAAGCTTTATAAATAAAATATGCAGAGGTGGCAGAACGTACGTAAAAAGAGAGTTCAGCTCTGTGTTCAAAATGCCATTTCAGGCTCCCTCATAAAAGACCTTAACTGCATCATTCTGTAAATTCCTCAAAATAAGAACAGCAAGAGAATGTCCCACTATTTCCATCGCTGTGAGCATCATGTGGTGGGGATCACAATCTCCAAGGTTACACAGCATCCTAGCTTGAATCAATATCATTGTCCCTTCACTGTCACTTATTCAGGATCCTGTGGATCTCTTTGAAAGATATCAGTTAGTGTCGCTGCACCATGAGGATCACTGGCGTTCACCAGCATATTCTGAATGGAAATTAGACATAGGCAATAAATGCTGGTCTTGCTAACGGAATTCACCTTACAAGAACAACTGACAGGAATCTGCTCTATTAAAGGCATCCCTTCTAACCTATCTGATTTCTAACGCCGTTTTAGTGAGGCTTTTATTTTGACGTAAGCATCTGATCTTTCCGTAACTCCATGAAACTTCCACAAGTGCTTTCGCAGTGCTGATTAAAAATCACATTTGCAAGTTGTGCTCATCATTCTGAAAGGGAGAGACTTTGCGCGCTTGAGAATGCGTTCATTATTTGTCAGTATCTAAAGGCAATAGCAACGTAGCAACTAAGATCAGGAGTAAGTGATTGGACAACTTGAACCAAGTCTGCCATGTGATAAGATCATGTATGATCTGATTGTGGCCAGAAACACACATTCCTGCTATGCCTTATAACTTTAATTTATAATGCATAGCCGATAAACAGTCTGACTGTATCTTAAGAATATTCAAAGTCTCACCTTCCATCACTCTCTGGGAGGGAAGTTCCCACAGACGCAGAACCCTTTGAGATGGTTAAAATAATCACAAACTCCTTCACTGGGATATTCTCCAGTTTCCAG
>NW_025158016.1:0-1488 GCF_004010195.1 Chiloscyllium plagiosum
GGAGTTAGTTTGAGGGTGTCAGGGCGACAGTGATGGAGTGAGTGTATCGGGATTAGGGTGACAGTGAGAGTGTGAGGGGGTCAGGGTGATTGTGATGGAATGAGTGTTGAAGGGGTCAGAGTGATGGTCTTGGAGTGAATGCTGTGGTGCAGGATGACCATGACCAATTGAATGTGGGGAGGTCAGGGTGACAATGATGGAAAGAGTGTGAGTGAGTCGGGGTGACAATGATGTGGTTGTGTGTGAGCGGACATTGTGATATTGGGAGACTCAGTGTTAGTTGTCAAGAGTGACAGTGATGGAGTAAGTGGGAGAGTTTTATAATGACAATGAAGAAGTGAGTGTGATGTAATCAGGTTTACTGTGACAGAGTGTTAGGGGTTCAGCGTGAGAGTGAGGCTTTGAGGCTGAATGGTCAGGGGAACAGGGTGGGAGTGTGCGTGACCCAGTCAGGGTGATGATGTGAGAATGAGGGGTTCATTGTGTTGGTGACGGTGTGAGTGTGAGGGTGTCAGGGTGACAATGTGGGTTTGAGTGTAAGGACGTAATTGTCACGGGAATGGAGTGAGATTGAGCGTCAGGCTGATGGTGAGGGAGGGATTCTGATGGGGTCAGGGTGACTATGACAGAGTTGAAGTCAGGGAGTTAGAGTGACAGTGACAAGATGAGTGTGATGAGGTCAGATTGACGGTGACAGAGAGAGTGAGGGGATCAGATTGAAAGTGACGTAGTGACCATGTTGACAGTGAATGAGTGAGTGTGAGAGAGTCGGTGTGACGATGGCAGAGTGAGTGTGAGGAGGTTAGGGTGACGGTGAGAGAATAAGTGAGAGGGTGTATGAGTGTGTGTGTGAGTTGGACAGTGTGACGGTGACAGTGTGAGTATCTTTGCGTCAGTGTGACAATGATGCAGTGAGTGTGACGGAGTCATGGTGATGGTGACTGAGGGATTGTGACCCTGTCAGGGAAACTGTGACTGAGTGAAAATGAGCGGATTAGGGTGCCCGTGAGTGTGTGGCTGTGAGGGAGTCAAAGTGATGGTGACGGAGTGCGTGTGAGGGGGTTCGGCTGACAGTGACAAAGCGAGTGTGAGAATGTCAGAGAGACAGTGGTGGAATGAGTGCGACGGCATCAGTATTACGGTGACGGGGTGATGGCGATTTAGTGAGTGTGTGGGGGTCTGGTTGGTGGTGACAAACTCCATTGAGTTCTCAGGCTGATTGTTACGGAATGAGTGTATGCGGTTAGGTTGACGATGACACAGTGAGTGAGGGAGGGTTAGGGTGACGGAAACTAATTCAGCGTGAGGGGATGACGGCGACAGAAACTGGGTGAGTATGAAGGGTTCAGAGTGACGGTGACAGAGTGAGTTTCAGATTGTCAGGTTAACAGTGACAGAGTGCATGATAGGGTCAGGGTGATTGTGCTAGAGTAAGGGTGAGGGTAAGGACATCAGGGTGACGGTGATCGAGAGAATCTGAGGGGATCA
>NW_025158017.1:0-1488 GCF_004010195.1 Chiloscyllium plagiosum
GGTATTGAGGAAGCACTATCTGAGGCATTGAGGAAGCAATATCTGAGGTACTGAGGTAGCACTTCCTCAATTATTTAGGGAGCACTTTCTGAGGTACTCAGTGAGAACTATCTGAGGTACTCAGGGAGAACTATCTGAGGTACTGAGTGAGCACTTTCTGAGGTATTAAGGGTGCACTATCTGAGGCACTGAGGGAGCTATACCTGAGGTACTGAGGGAGCGGTTTCTGAGGTATTGAGGGAGCACTTTCTGACGTACTGACGAAGCACTAGCTGAGGTTCTGAGTGAGTACTATCTGAGGTACTGAGGGAGCACTTTCTGAGGTATTGAGGGAGCACTTTCAGAGGTATTGAGGCAGAGCTATCTGAGGTATTGCGGGAGTACTATCTGAGGTATTGTGGGAGCACTATCTGAGGCATTGAGGGAGAACTATCTGAGGTATTGAGGGAGCACTTTACGAGGTATTGAGGGAGAACTATTGAGGTATTGAGGGAGCACTATCTGAGGTACTGAGGGAGAATTATCTGAGTTTTTGAGGAGCACTATCTGAGGTATTGAGGGAGCACTTTCTGAGGTATTGAGGGAGCACTATCTGATGTACTGAGGGCGCACTTTTTGAGGTAATGAGGAAGCACTTTCTGAGGTATTGAGGAATCACTTTCTGAGGTATTTTGGGAGCACAATCTGAGGTATTGAGGAAGCACTTTCTGAGGTATTTGTGAGCACAATCTGAGGTATTGAGGAAGCACTTTCTGAGCTATTGAGGAAGCACTTTCAGAGGTACTGAGGGAGCACTTTCTGAGGTATTGAGGGAGCACTATCTGAGGTACTGAGGGAGCAAGTTCGGAGGAATTGAGGAAGCACACTCTGAGGTACTGAGGGAGAAATATCTGAGGGTTTGATGGAGCACTTTCTGAGGTATTAAGGGAGCACTTTCTGAGGTACTGAGGGAGCACTTTCTGAGGTATTGAGGAAGCATTCTCTTAGGTACTGAGGGAGAAATCTCTGAGGTACTGAGGGAGAACTATCTGAGGTACTGAGGGAGCACTTTCTGAGGTATTTAGGGAGCACTTTCTGAGGTACTAATTGAGAACTATCTGAGGTACCGAGGGAGAACTATCTGAGATAATGAGGGAGCAGATTCTGAGGTATTGAGGGAGCACTTTCTGACGTACCGAGGAAGCACTAGCTGAGGTTCTGAGTCAGTACTATCTGAGTTACTGCGGGAGCACTATCTGAGATATTGAGGGAGAACTATCTGAGGTATTGTGGGAGCACTGTCTGAGGCATTGAGGGAGAACTATCTAAGGTATTGAGGGAGCACATACAGAGGTATTGAGGGAGAACTATCTGAGGTATTGAGGGAGCACTATCTAACGTATTGAGGGAGAACAATATGACGTATTGAGGAAGCACTTTCTGAGGTATTGAGGAAGCACTTTCTGAGTTACTGAGCGAGCACTTTCTGAGGTATTGAGGGAGCACTAT
>NW_025158018.1:0-1488 GCF_004010195.1 Chiloscyllium plagiosum
ACTACAGACACACAGTGACACACGGTACAACAGGCTCTCGGTGACACACGGTATAACAGACATTCACTGTGACACACAGTATAACAGACTCACTGTGACACACATTCTATCAGACTCTCACTGTGACACACTGTATAACAGACTCTCACTGTGACACATGGTATAACAGACTCTCATTGCGACACTCGGTATATACAGACTCACTGTGACACACTTTAACAGACTCACTGTGACACACTGTATAACAGACTCACTGTGGTACACTGTATAACAGACTCACGATGACACACTGTGACACATTGTACAACACACTCACGGTGACACACGGTATAACAGACTCACTGTGATACACAGTGTAAAAGACTCACTGTGACACACTGTATAACAGACACATTGTGACACACGGTAAAACAGACTCTGACTGAGACACACTGTATAACAGACTCACTGTGGCACACAGTATAACAGACTCAAAGTGACACACTGTATAACAGACTCTCACTGTGACACACTGTATAACAGATTTACTGTGACACATTGTATAACACACTCACGGTGACACACGGTATAACAGACTCACTGTGACACACAGTGTAAAAGACTCACTGTGACACACTGTATAACAGACACATTGTGACACACGGTAAAACAGACTCTGACTGTGACACCTTTGAGGAGAAAGTGAGGTCTGCAGATGCTGGAGATCAGAGATGGAAATATGTTGCTGGAAAAGTGCAGCAGGTCAGGCAGCATCTAGGGAACAGGAGAATCGACGTTTCGGGCATTAGCCCTTCTTCAGGAATTCCTGAAGAAGGGCTAATGCCCGAAACGTCGATTCTCCTGTTCCCTAGATGCTGCCTGACCTGCTGCGCTTTTCCGGCAACACATTTCCATCTCTGACTGTGACACACTGTATAACAGACTCACTGTGACACACAGTATAACAGACTCAAAGTGACACACTGTATAACAGACTCTCACTGTGACACACTGCGTAACAGACTCACTGTGACACACTGTATAAGAGACTCACTGTGACACACTGTATAACAGACTCTCACTGTGACACACTGTATAACAGATTCACTGTGACACACTCAATAACAGTGTCACGGTGACACACATAGAACAGACACACGGTCACTTACGTTATAAAAGGCTCACTGTGACACACGGTATAACAGACTCACTGTGACACACTGTATAACAGACTCACTGTGACACACTGTATAACAGACTCACTGTGACATACGGTATAACAGACTCACTGTGACACAATGTATTACAGACTCTCACTGTGACACACTGTATAACTGACTTACGGTGACACACGGTATAACAGACTCATGTGACACACTGTTTAACAGACTCACTATGACACACTGTATAACTGACACTCACTGTGAGACACTGTACAACAGTCTCACTGTGACACATGGTATAACAGACTCACTATGACACACTGTTTAACAGACTCACTATGACACA
>NW_025158019.1:0-1488 GCF_004010195.1 Chiloscyllium plagiosum
GGAGATGTTATAGAGAGTGGAAAGCAAGGCTGGAGATGTTACAGAGAGAGGAACGCAAGGCTGGAGATGTTACAGAGAGTGGAAAGCAAGGCTGGGGATTTTACAGAGATAGGAAAGCATTCTGGTAATGTTGCAGAGATAGCAAAGCAAGTCTGGAGAGGTTACAGAGATAGGAATATCATGCTGGAGAGGTTAATGAGATAGGAAAGCGAAGTAGGAGATGTTATGGAGAGAAAGGAAAGCAAGGCCGGAGATGTTACAGCGATATGAAAGCAAGTTTGCAGCTGTTACACAGAGAGGAAAGCAAGGCTGGAGATGATACAGAGAGAGGAAAGCAAGGCTGGGGATTTTACAGAGAAAGGAAAGCAAATTTGCAGATGTTACAGAGAGAGGACACAAGGGTGGAGATGTTACAGAGAGAGGAAAGCAAGGCTGGAGATGTTATAGAGAGTGGAAAGCAAGGCTGGGGATTTTACAGAGATAGAAAAGCATTCTGGTAATGTTGCAGAGATAGCAAAGCAAGTTTGCAGATGTTACAGAGAGAGCAAAGCAAGGCTAGAGATGTTACAGAGATAGGAAAGCAAGATTGGAAATGTGACAGAGAGAGGAAAGCAAGGCTAGAGATGTTTCAGAGAGTGGAAAGCAAGGCTCGAGATGTTACAGAGAGAGGAACGCAAAGCTGGAGATGTTACAGAGAGTGGAAAGCAAGGCTGGAGATGTTACAGAGAGAGGAACGCAAAGCCGGAGATGTTACAGAGATAGGAAAGCAAGGCCGGAAATGTTACAGAGATAGGAAGGCAAGGCTGGAGATGTTACAGAGATAGCAAAGCAAGGCTGGAGATATTACAGAGATAGCAAAGCAAGTTTGCAGATGTTACAGAGATATGAAAGCAAGGCTGGAGATGTTTCAGAGAGTGGAAAGCAAGGCTGGAGATGTTACAGAGATAGGAATGCAAGGCGGAGATGTTACAGAGATATGAAAGCAAGGCTGGAGATGTTACAGAGATAGCAAAGCAAGTTTGCAGATGTTACAGAGAGAGAAAGGCAAGGCTGGAGATGTTACAGAGAGAGAAAACCAAGCCTGGAGATGTTTCAGAGAGTGGAAAGCAAGGCTGGAGATGTTACAGAGAGAGGAAAACAAGGCTGGTGATGATACAGAGATAGGAAAGCAAGGCTGGAGATGTTACAGAGATATGAAAGCAAGGCTGGAGATGTTACAGAGAGTGGAAAGCAAGGCTGGAGATGTTACAGAGATAGGAATGCAAGGCCGGAGCTGTTACAGAGATATGAAAGCAAGGCTTGGAGATGTTACAGTGATAGCAAATCAAGGCTGGAGATTAGATTAGATTAGATTAGATTACAGTGTGGAAACAGGCCCTTCGGCCCAACAAGTCCACACCGACCCGCCGAAGCGAAACCCACCCATACCCCGACATTTACCCCTTATCTAACACAACGGGCAATTTTAGTATGGCCAATTCACCTGAC
>NW_025158020.1:0-1488 GCF_004010195.1 Chiloscyllium plagiosum
TAGACAGGAGAGACAACTTTCCTTCAGAGAATTTTAGGGTGTTACAGGACAGAAGGAGGTCATTTGGCCCACCGAATCGATGGCTGCTCCCAGGTGGAGCTATCCCACTCCCCTATTCTTTCCCCACCCCCATCACTCATTTCCCTTCAAGTATTTATCCACCTCTTACAAATAAGACCACAGACTGTAACACATAGGAGCAGAAATGGGCCGTTCAGCCCATCAAATCTGTTCTGTCATTCGGTGAGATCATGATAGCCTCAACTCCACTTGCCTGCCTTTACCCCGCAATCAACTCAGAGAAAGTGAGGCCTGCAGATCCCGGAGATCGGAGTCGAAGAGTGTGACACTGGGAAAGCACAGCAGGTCAGGCAGCATCCCAGGAGCAGGGGAATCGATGTTTCGAGCATGAGGGCACACATTCCTGATGAAGAGTTTATGCTCGGAACATTAACCCTCCTGCTCCTGGCGTGCTGCCTGACCGGCTGTGCTTTTCCAGCACCACGTTTCTTTGACTCTTTACCCCATAACCCTTGGTTCTCTCACTGATTCAAAACCTTCCTATCTCAGTCTTTCATACGCTTAAGGATCCAGACTCAACAGCCCCCTGACCCTTCCTGTCCACTCATTATCGAGATGTTACTCTGAGTCTGTCTCCACCGCTGTCTTCAGCCCCATCACTTAATAGACAGTGCAGGTAAAACAGACATTCCTTCCTGTCAGCTCTGCGGGGTCTCTTGGAAATCACCTGAAATCCCGAGTCCACTGACCTCCCACCCTCCCCCCAACACCAGTTTGACTTTACTCTTCCAAACAAAACCATTCATGCCTTTGAACGGTTCCATTCAGTTTCCCCTCAGCCTTCTTCATTCTGAGGGGAATAAACAAACCCCACCATGCTCATACCCCCCCAGCTCCCACAGTCTCTCTGCCATCCAGGCTATTGGTACAACATTCAGGAATACATTTATTCGTCACGGAATATTCTGCCCCCACCGCACATCTCCAAGATCCTTCTCAAAGTGTAATGTCACAATGGATACAGTGCACCAGCTGAAGCTATACCAGGTTTCCTTTCCCCCTATGTAGAGGTTTAAGGTCACTTCCTCACCCTTGTACTCCCTGACAATAAAGAGCCAAAGACTTTGTCTGATTCTTTTCTAAGGGGCCTCTCGATTGGCTGTGCCAACTTCGGATATTATGCAAACCAACAGCTGCCTCCCAAAGTCTGACCCCAGGGTGAGTGGGATTTAATCATCACCAACCTCTCTCCCCATGCCCCTCCCCCGCCCCACCCCCCAAACCCCAGGAAGTGCCTTTGGAGGCCGTGGGACATTTTGACACCATGGTAGGGCGTGCAACTGAGTTGGGCTCCCCTCAGCTCAATGCGAGGAGGTCAGAGGGCACCGTTCCTGTCCACAGGAAGCCAAGGCCTAGCTGAAGGCCTCACCCCAACACCTCAGGTATCATACTCCTGGGAGGCCAGGA
>NW_025158021.1:0-1488 GCF_004010195.1 Chiloscyllium plagiosum
CAATTCATCCAATGCTGAAAGTTTAATGTAATTCATCTTCATGAGGCATTGTCAGTGGATTGGAATCTTCCAGCACGAAATTGATCAAATTAATGACGTTTCAAATTTAAAACCAATTATTGGAATGAACACGGTAAAATGAAATCATACTTTTCCATAAATTGCCTTCTTGTGATGAACGTTATTTGACTCATGATCCACAGGTTTAATCAGTCAACAGCTCATGTCGTAATGATTACATTGCATTCAACCTTACATTGAGCAATAAGTCCTTAGTAGGATTAGCAACAGGGAATAAAGAACAGGTGGACATATTATATCGTTATCTTCTGTCACTTTAGAAAATTCCAAAAAAAATAATTTGAAGACGACATGTAAATCGCGAGTTGAAAGGGAAGGAAGAAATTGAACCAATGCAATCAAAATGGAAAGATACAGGAAAAAAAATCAAACTGAAAAAAACTCGTATGTCCTCAGAAAAATATAGAATTAATGATAGAATTCCGAAATTGAATGTGTGCAGCATTTTTAAAATGTTGATGTAAAACGTCACAGAACAATGGGTATTATATGAAAGTTGTTTCAGAGGACTGGTTCCAAAATGGTCACGGAAGGGATCATTCAACTGAGTATTCAAGAATCCTCCATGTTTAAGAAGTAAACGAACAAGGGAGAGGGAATTTGGCCAGCTCGTTTGATAAGCTTCAATGTGAAAAGGGAAAGTTGAAACGAGAGGCAAGCATTTGTGTTTCTTTTTGCACAGAGGCTGGTGCATGCCTTGGAAATGCTGCCAGTTGAGGTGCTAGAAGTAGATGCAATGTCGAAGTTAAGATAAATGTAGACAGACACATGAACAGGCAGGATGTGGAGGGTCACAGAACATGTGAAATCAGATGAGAATAAATTAGAATAGCATCATGGTCGGCGCAACCATGGTGGTCTGAAGGTCTAGTTTTTTTGCTGCACAGTCTCATGTTTAAAACCACCGGATATCAGTGAAATAGTTAGAAATGGTTTTCTGGATGACTATGTATGTTGATGAGAAAGGAAAATAAGTCTCTGCTGGGTCTTATTCCTGTATTTCTTAAGAGCGTAGATGGAGAGCACAACCCAAGGAATAGTGGGATTTTGTCAGAAAGGTATCGAATAAGTCATTACAATTTTAAATTTCACGTTGATTGGATGAATCAAATTGACAAATACACCTTGTGGTTGAATTCATGGGGTCTAATTATAAGAATCTTTCGAAGAAGACGTGATGGAATCAATTGGAGAACAAGCTATTTTCGTCCTGGAATGTATGAAACGAGACAGGATCATCAATAATAATCCAGTAAATGATTCTTTCAACAAAAGTGGTCACAGCTTTCCGGAATTTCATATGCAATGTAAAATAGAAAATCTTGGATATCAAGCTCGTGCCTGAAACTGAAAGAAGATCAAACACAAGAAGTTGATGACAGCGTTTACATCAGTGGGAGATGGAAA
>NW_025158022.1:0-1488 GCF_004010195.1 Chiloscyllium plagiosum
CCTTTCCTATGAAATAAAAACAGAAAGGAGGTACATTGTTTAAATGGTGATATTATGGGATGTGGAGTAAGTGAGGACTGTAGGTACCGGAAATCAGAGTCGAAAATTGTGGCGCTGGAAAAGCACAGCTGGTCAGACAGCATCCGAGGTGCAGAACAGTCAACGTTTTGGGCAAAAGCCCTTCATCAGGAATGATGTGTGGATGTACAAACGTGCCTCAGCTACCTTCTGCTCAGGCTTTCTATTTCAGTCAATGCCAGTTGTCACATAGGTGCAGCACACTCTTCTCACCCCCTTTTCCATTTTATTTTTTCACTCTGGTGTTCAGTTCTTGACTTGCTGCAAAGTTGGTTCAGGTATGTGTCTTAATTGGCAACACATGGTAAATGTAGTAACGCAGTATGAAGTTTACATTACATTACATTAGATTACAGTGTGGAAACAGGCCCTTCGGCCCAACAAGTCCACACCGACCCGCCGAAGCGCAACCCACCCATACCCCTACATTTACCCCTTACCTAACACTATGGGCAATTTAGCATGGCCAATTCACCTGACCTGCACATCTTTGGACTGTGGGAGGAAACCGGAGCACCTGGAGGAAACCCACGCAGACACGGGGAGAACGTGCAAACTCCACACAGTCAGTCGCCTGAGGCGGGAATTGAACCCGGGTCTCTGTGAGGCAGCAGTGCTAACCACTGTGCCACCGTGCCGCCTTTCCGATGAAATAAAAACAGAAAGGAGGTACATTGTTTAAATGGTGATATATTGGGATGTGGAGAAAGTGAGGACTGCAGATACCGGAAATCAGCTGGTCTGACAGCATCCGAGGTGCAGAACAGTCAAAGTTTTTGGAAAAAGACCTTCATCAGGATTTGGGATACCCTGGTGATGTGCCTATGTTGAACTTCGCTTGCCTCTCTGGCACCACATAAGCCCGATGTAAAATCTTTAATTGCATGCCCTGTGCTTTGTAACATATTGAAATTTTCCTTACATTTTCCCATATATCTTGCAAAAATGAAATATCCTATCCTAGCTCCCAATTCCACATCCTAGAGAGTCCCTCCACATACCCTAAGGTACGTCCCTTCTGTAAACGAAACAACGTACTAACTGAAAGAGCACCTGTACACCAGAATACTCTTTATTCCACATTTGACCTGTAATGCTGAGCCAGGAGCGTAGTATTCCTCTACATACAATCCCTTGGCTGAAAGTACTGGAAAAGGTCCCTATTAGACAATGCATATTTCTGACTTAGCTGGCTAAATGACATCAAGACCTAACCCTCGAATAAATCTCCCAGACAGAAGATTCCTTTATTCTCCCATGATTTAAAGCCGGAGTCCATTGCCCCAGGTTTAAATCCTTGGGCTGCCACCAGTGGGGTAATCAGTGAGGTCTTCAGCCAATTGCCCTTGTCTTGCCTCATTATCCTCCAGGCTTTCTCTGGATTTAAAATGATTGTACTCTTACACTGCT
>NW_025158023.1:0-1488 GCF_004010195.1 Chiloscyllium plagiosum
TGTCGGAGGAATTGCTGAAGGCCTTCCCGCACTCTGGGCAGCTGAAGGTCCTTTCCCTCGTGTGGACCCGCTGGTGCCTCAGCAGGGCGGAGGAATTGCTAAATGCCTTCCCACACTCAGGGCAGCTGAAAGGCCTCTCCCCAGTGTGACCCCGCTGATGCCTCAGCAGGGCTGAGGAATTGCTGAAGGCCTTCCTGCACTTGGTGCAAAGGAACGGTCTCTCCCCGGTGTGGACCTGCCGGTGGGTCAGCAGACTGGAGGCCTGGGTATAGCCCTTCCTGCATTCGGGACAGCTGAAGGGTCTCTCCCCCGTGTGGACCCGTTGGTGCTTCAGGAGGTCAGAGGAATTGCTGAAGGCCTGACCGCACTCTGTGCAGGGGAACGGCCTCTCCCTGGTGTGAGTGCGCCGATGAGTCTCCAGGGCAGACGGGAAATGGAAACTTTTCCCACAGTCACCACACTTACATGGTTTCTCTACGGGGTGGGATCGCTCAGGTTTTTCCATGGCCAAAACTACGCACAAAAATGTGTAGAGCCCCTCTCTGCCGTGAATCCCTCTTTCCAGGCTGTTTAACTATTTCTGGCTCCACACTCAGTGCACTGCAACAGTAGGGTCTCTCATCCAGTCCCACTGATTCTGAAAACATACAGAAACAGGAACCAAAAAGCTTTGCTCCTTCTCACAGAATCACAGTCGAAAATTGTTGCGTTCCCAATGGATTGAGTGACTGTCAGACATTGACATCAAAGCGAGGACTGCAGACACTGGACACTCAGTGTCGAAAAGTGCGGCGCTGGAAAAGCGCAGCAGGTCAAGCAGCATCCGAGGAGCAGGAGAGTCGATGTTTCAAGCATAAACACTTCATCTGTTGATTTTGAAACTTTCAAATTCAGAACAAGCAACTCTACTTTCTGCAGAACGTTCTTTTCTTTTGTTACTCCACAAAATTGAAAGCATCATCCCACTCTCTCTCTTCTCTCCTCCTCTGTTCTCACTCCACGCTAATTCTCCTGAAGATGCTGATTCAGGATCTTACAGGGGCAGAAAAGCAAAAATGTCAAGACTGACATCTCTCTGAATTTTGGATAACTCCACCTGAAAGTTAATATCTTTCCCAACACTGGAATACTGCTGAGACTGAACAGGTCTGATTTTGGGAAACAAATACTGTGTTAATTCGGGGTGATGCAATGCAACTTCTTGACGAACAATAAGACCCGAAATGGTTAACATCCCCAGGAAGGGGGAGAAAAGGAGACGTCAAGGTATTGACACCGACACCAGAGAGAAAGTTAACATACCGATCAGGTATCCAGAAACAATCTAGGCCCGTTTGCCAGCACTTGGCCCATTATCCTTTAACCCCTTCCTATTCATATACCCATCCAGATACCTTTTAAATGTTGTGATTGTACCAGCTTCCACCACTTCCTCTGGCAGCTCATTCCTTACAGACACCGCCCTCTGAATGAAAAAGTTGCCCCTTA
>NW_025158024.1:0-1488 GCF_004010195.1 Chiloscyllium plagiosum
GCCTACAAGGAGGTCTGCTGACCTACTCTCCCCCCTCTGCACCGGGTGTGACTCCTGTTTATTTAGTTTTTTTGCTTTTCCTCCCCAGCACCCATGGTGTGTGTGTGTGTGTGCAGGTGTGAGACACAGTGAAAGACACAAAGTGCACCAATCTTTATTCAATTTCCACCATCAGGAAGATAGGAAAACACCCGGGTGGCCAGTGACAAACACTGCCCTTCACATCAAGGGGCAGTGCTGTGTGTTCAAAACAGTGAAGGGGAGGGTAGGGACTAAATCAAAATAGAATTGGAGGGAGAAATGATGCACTCCACTGACTCCTGTTTATTTATTTATTTTTCTTCTTTTTTTTTCCATTTTTTTTTTAGTTTAACCCCCACACTACCACCTAAGTGCCATGGTGTGTGTGCAGGTGTGAGACACAGTGAAAGACAAAGTGCACGAATCTTTATTCAATTTCCACCACCAGGAAGATAGGAAAACACCCGGGTGGCCAGTGACAAACACTGCCCTTCACATCAAGGGGCAGTGCTGTGTGTTCAAAACAGTGAAGGGGAGGGTAGGGACTAAATCAAAATAGAATTGGAGGGAGAAATGATGCACTCCACTGACTCCTGTTTATATCTGTCAGGCAGAGCTCCTTGGTTGGGGCTGTTAAACTGGGCCAATCAGGTATCACATGCTCAATGAGATCTACATGGCCCTCGGACCAATCACTACACTGTACCAATAGCCTTTTAGTAGAACTGCTTGTTGCTGATGACTAAATTCTATGTATAAAATTCACTCTTGGATTTTCCTTACAGTTTCTCCTTCAGTAGTTTTGCACCACAGAAAGAAGCTCTCTTGACTTGGAGAAATGTCTTGGTTGAACATAGAACATTACAGCGCAGTACAGGCCCTTCGGCCCTCGATGTTGTGCCGACCTGTCATACCAATCTGAAGCCCATCCAACCTACACTATTCCATGTACGTCTATATGCTTGTCCAATGACGACTTAAATGTGCTTAAAGTTGGCGAATCTACTACCGTTGCAGGCAAAGCATTCCATACCCTTACTACTCTCTGAGTAAAGAAACTACTTCTGAAATCTGCCCTATATCTATCACCCCTCAATGTAAAACTATGCCCCCTTGTGCTCGCCAGCACTATACTTGGAAAAAGGTTCTCCCTGTCCACCCTATCTAACCCTCTGATTATCTTATATGTCTCTATTAAGTCACCTCTCAACCTTCTTCTCTCCAACGAAAACAGCCTCAAGTCCCTCAGCCTTTCCTTGTAAGACCTTCCCTCCATACCAGGCAACATGCTAGTAAATCTCCTCTGCACCCTTTCCAAAGCTTCCACATCCTTCTTATCATGCGGTAACCAGAACTGTACACAATACTCCAAGTGCGCCCGCACCAGAGTTTTGTACAGCTGCAGCATAACCTCGTGGTTCTGGAACTTGATTCCTCTATTAATAAAAGCTAAAACACTGTATGCCT
>NW_025158025.1:0-1488 GCF_004010195.1 Chiloscyllium plagiosum
TATATTGCGGATTCATTGACATTTTTGACACAACGAAAGAAGACTGATGAACTGATAAGTAAATTAAAAAGAGAACAAGAATGCAAACTAACCAGAAATAAAAAGTTTAATGAAAAACCTCCAAGAATATTTAAAAGGAAAATTAAAGCAATGTCAAATGTGGAACAGTGAATGTATGGACAGGATAATTTATTGTGGAGAACAGAAAAAATGATAGGGAAACTAAACAGTTACTTTATGTCTGTCTTCACGGAGGAAGTTCCAGGAAATCTCCAACAAATACCAAGAGACCATGGGACTTGTGTAACTAATGACTATAATCATTCATATCAGTGACGAGGTAGTGTTTGAAAACATAACTGCATTGAGCATTGATAAGTCTGACAGACCAAATGTACTTCACACCACAATTTCAGAGAAATCAGCAATGGGCATAATTGGGAATCACTGTTATTTTTCCACATTCGGTTTGGAAGGTTATAAATGCATTCATAGGATTTACAAAGTGAAGAAGAGGGAGAATGGAGAACTGCAAACCAGTTAACTTATTGTTCACAGTGGGGAATCTTTCGGAGCTGGAGAACATTGATAGATTGTGACATGAGAGCTTCCCATCGGTTTTACTTGGAAGAATGAGGAGGCAGGTACATAGTTCAAGAAGATGGACTGGGAAGTTCTTAAACAGATTGATATAAAATGCGAGCAGGGATTGATGGTTTTGGCTGGTATAAAATTGGACAAGTCCCCAGGTCTGGATGAGTTGTATCCAAGGCTGCCATTGGAGACAACGGAGAAATGGCACTGACTCAAATGTTTATGTAGGATATGGTCACATGGGAGGTGCTAGAGGACTGGAACCTTTACAGGAATGCGGGCGGAGATTGACCAGGGAACTGTAGATCAGTGAGAATCAGGTCAGTGTCAAGGAAACTATTGGGGAAAATAGGGAAGGAGAAAATTGATCTTCATTTCGAGACGCAATGTTTGAACAGGGATCGTCAGCATGAAGTCATGAGAGGGAAGTCATGCCGAAAGAATGTTATTGACATTTTTTCGAAGAGGTCATTCACATGGTTTTTCTACAAGACCTTTTCGAAGTCCCGTATGGGAAACTAATCAAGAAAGTAAAATCTATTGGTATCAAGTGCAACTTAGTAAGATATATACAGATTGTCTAACTGGCAGGAGACAGAGAATGGTGGTAGAAAGCTGTCTGTGTGACTGGAGACCAGTGATCCCTGGCGTATCCCAGGGATCAGTGCGGTGCCCCTTATTATTTGTGGTATTCAGAAATGATGTAGATGCGAATGTGGAGGGGGATGGGGAGAGTTTGAGTAAGTTTGCGTTTAGCACAAAGATTGGCCGGGTGGTTGGCAGTGAGGCGGAAGGCCTATGTTACAAGAAGATACAAATGGCAGAAGATCGGATGGGCAGAGCAATGGCAGATGGAATGTCACCCTGATAAATATGAGGTGATGCACTTTGGAA
>NW_025158026.1:0-1488 GCF_004010195.1 Chiloscyllium plagiosum
TAACCATTTACTCTTTGGAGAAGCGACATATCCGATGCTTTCAGGAAGACCAGATATGTTCCACCTCCAGGATTCCCACTAACCACCTTGTTTGTGACATCTTCAAATAACTCAAGCAAACAATTCAAACACGATTTAGCCTTCGTAAAACCATGTTGATTCTGACGAATTGTGGTTTGAGTTTGCAAATGTCCTGAACAATGGACTCTACAAATTTGCCTTAAATTACAATAATTTTTGGTTGCACTTTAGTCCCTGATGTATAACATTATTATAAGTTATTCCCTTTCGAAAACCATCACGTTTTCTTTGAATTCCTGTTTAATGGGCACAAGGCTTTAAGAGGTCTGCTCCAATTGAGTAAGAGCCATGTGCGGCTGAATGGACTCATCATCCTGCTGGTGTACAATATCGATGGGCTGACGTCTTTCTGGTGTTCCCATGTTGCCATCTCCAAGGCCAGAATGACCTCCTCCTGTTGCTGTCTGAGAGGATTGGGAGATTATGAAATCTTCCTGTTGCTGGGTAACATTTTGAGGGGCTGATGGGTCTTCTCATACTTCTCCATAATAGGTGGATATACTGAACGTTCTCCTCATGTATCCCGGAGATGGGACCGAAGGGTTGATTGGTCTTCTCTTGTTCCCATACAACAGACACGTGTCTAAATTACCTCTTCCTTTCTCATGAAAGATGTCTCAGATAGTTTTTATCCTTATCTAACCCCCTTGCAATAGGCTCGGCGGGTCTGAATGGCCTCCTGTTCTCCCAGTGTAACAATCCCCAGTCACTGTGTGACCTCTTCCAGTTCCTATTTTACAGACTTGAGGAGGCTGAATGGACTGATCCTGTTGCTGTTTAACAGGATACTGGTGCAGCATGGCCTACTATTATAGGCTCGAGTGGCTCATTGGCCTCCTTCTGTAAATGTATGTCAGGCTCCAGGGAAAGACTAGCCTCGTCCTGTTTTGGTGTAACAGGGTCGAAGGCCTGAATATCCTCCTGTTGTTCCTATGTAACAGGGCGGAGAACGGAATAGATTCCTCCACTATCTGTGTAATTCACTTCACTTGTTAACTCCTTCTGTCATCTATGTTCAAATAAGTTCATCTTTGATTTTTGTAAACTCCAATGGCTACTGGGTCAACCTGATCATCCTTTCGTTAAAAGCTAGCACCTTCATTGCAGGAATCAGTTGAGGAAACCATCTCTGAGCTTCTTCCAATATAACAACATCCTATCTTCATGGAAGAGGCTAACTCTGTACACACTACTCCAGATGTGATCTCTCTGTACAGCAGCAGCAACACATTACCAGCCTGCTGTAAAGTTCCCACCCAGGTTAGAGCTGTCTCAGCTCTCTGGGGGAATACAGAGCATTGTTGAAAGATCATTGTCCTTCTCTACTCCATCGGTATAACGGGAGATCTCGAGAAATTAAAGTTTGAGAAGATTATAAATGATGTGGTGAAATGGTCTCTGCCATTA
>NW_025158027.1:0-226 GCF_004010195.1 Chiloscyllium plagiosum
GCAAACTCCACAGTGACATGGGGAGAATGTGCAAACCCCACACAGACTCGGGGAGAATGTGCAAACACCACACAGAAACGGGGAGAATGCGCAAACTCCACACAGACACGGGGAGAATGTGCAAACACCACACGAACACGGGGAGAATGTGCAAACTCCACACGGACACGGGGAGAATGTGCAAACCCCACACAGACTCGGGGAGAATGTGCAAACGCCACACAGA
>NW_025158027.1:782-1488 GCF_004010195.1 Chiloscyllium plagiosum
AACTCCACACAGATACGGGGAGATTGTGCAAAATCCATGCAGACATGGGGAGAATGTGCAAACACCGCACGGACACGGGGAGAATGTGCAAACTCAAAACAGACACGGGGAGAATGTGCAAACTCCACACAGACATGGGGAGACTGTGCAAACCCCACACAGACTCGGGGAGAAAGTGCAAACTCCACACAGACACGGGGAGAATGTGCGAACTCCACACAGATACGGGGAGATTGTGCAAAATCCATGCAGACATGGGGAGAATGTGCAAACACCGCACGGACACGGGGAGAATGTGCAAACTCAAAACAGACACGGGGAGAATGTGCAAACTCCACACAGACACGGGGAGAATGTGCAAACTCCACAAAGACACGGGAAGAATGTGCAAACCCCACACAGACTCGGGGAGAAAGTGCAAACTCCACACAGACACGGGGAGAATGTGCAAACTCCACACAGATACGGGGAGATTGTGCAAAACAAGATAGTCATGGGGAGAATGTGCAAACCACACACAGACACGAAGAGAAAGTGCAAACTCCACACACACACGGGGAGAATGTGCAAATCAAGATAGTCATGGGGAGAATGTGCAAACCCCACACAGACACGAAGAGAAAGTGCAAACTCCACACACACACGGGGAGAATGTGCAAATCAAGATAGTCATGGGGAGAATGTGCAAACCCCACACAGACACGAA
>NW_025158028.1:0-1488 GCF_004010195.1 Chiloscyllium plagiosum
ATTGAGTGACGTAATTTGAGGTGAGAATTTTTAGACGATTGTCAATATGATCCCCAACTGCTGCTGTTGTCTGACCCTGTCCGAAAATGGCTGTCCTGTCTCTCCCCAGGAAGGATGATGTGAGCTGTAACCCCATCAATCCCACCTGGATCCCATTCAGCTCCACCAGGTCTGGAGAAGGCCATGTGTCATTTTCCTTGTGTCTAATGAGTGGGATGTCACGGGTGGCTGGGGAGGGATCACCTGGCCTCACTCACTGGGAGGTACATCCACTGTCTCCAACCCTTGTCCTCCTGTACTTCTGGTGACTGGCTTACAGTGCACATTTCCACTGCCTACTCACTGGGATACCTCATTCACATTGCGGCATCTGTTTTAATGGTCAACCAGGTGCTCTTGAAGCTGTACATTGATCGCTGTGTAGCTACCCTGAGCCCACACAAAGGCTCCACCCTGAGATACAGCATTATTGACTACAATGGGGAAGGAGCTTTCTGTTTCTTCCAGCTGCTCCAATCTCAATGGCTTCCCTCCATTCACTTCATGAGCCT
Source organism: Chiloscyllium plagiosum (assembly GCF_004010195.1). Classification (NCBI taxonomy): domain Eukaryota; kingdom Metazoa; phylum Chordata; class Chondrichthyes; order Orectolobiformes; family Hemiscylliidae; genus Chiloscyllium; species Chiloscyllium plagiosum. The sequence goes on from NW_025158028.1 coordinate 552, forward strand.
TTGTCCATCTACAGTTGTGTCCTGGACAGCAAAGCTGAGGGCTCCTATTTAACATTTGTATTGCCGGGAGACGGGTGGAAGCCAGAAAAGCACCGATTTGACCTGGATGCCTTCTGTTTCAATGGAGATGAGCATCCCTTGGTAAGAGGAAGCTACTGATTGGCTTCTCCATAGTGGGAGGGAGTCACTATATACTGCCTTGTTCTGAATGTGTCCCTCAGATTTTCATCACCTGTCACCTAAAAGTTGCTGCAGTGAATCAGGGAGATTCCAGGAACAAAGCTTATACTTTCCAGAAACTGCAGAATATGTAAGTTTCCTCTCTCTGTCCCTCAGGGATGTTGTTGTTGGGAGAGGTGATGCACCATGTGGTTGATGGTCTGTTTCTCTTGTTTAACTGGACCCCATTGGAGGAATCCAACAGTGACAGTTGTGAATGTTGCCATGTGGGGAACTGTGGGAGCACAAGGGAGATTCTGTTCCCTTCCAGAGGAAGGAGAGACCTTGGCCCTGAATCTGGAAGCTCATTGACCCTCTCGATGTTGGGCCTCCGCTCTCTGCACCCCTCCCTGCCTGGGATGTTTGATTTGGCACAGAGTGAAGCTGGTTTGAAGTGGGAAGGGGAGGTTTCACTTGGCCCACGATCATTCTGGATACTGAGCTGACCAACTTGGCAACTGAGCCCCTGCCCGAGGTTGATGGAGTGATATAGGAGAGGTCTTCAGATGGGGAGTTGGCTGCCAGCTAGTTTCCCTTTCTGTCCCTGTTTTCCCTCTGTAACCATTGGTTTCTCCTTGTTCTGTAGGTGTGGAGTCAGAGCTGGTTGTGGTGATGTCCCTGACTGTGACAGCTGCCAGTCTGATCTCTGCTTCATTGCTGGCGTTGTTCCTGTACAGGACACACTTGCACGCTCTATCCAACTAGTGATCCAATCCTC
>NW_025158029.1:0-1488 GCF_004010195.1 Chiloscyllium plagiosum
AGGGACAACATGGTGTGACTGCGAGTGAGGCAGGTGGGGGATTCTGAGTTCAGGAATGGAGTAGCCTCAGCTCTTGACCTTATCCAACAAGTATGGGATACTTGTTCCTTGTCTGGATGAGGAAAAGGACTGCTAGCAGGATGAGCCAGCTGACAACGGCACCATGGTGAGAAGACCATTCAAGAGAGGGGAGCAAAAAGACAAGTGGTAGTTATAGGGGATTCTATAATTAGGGGGATCGATAGTATCCTTTGCAAGCCGGATCAGGAGTCCCACATGGTGTGTTGTCTGCCTGATGCCAGGGTGCAAGACATCTCCGATCAGCTTGAAAGGATATTGGAGTGGGAAGGGGAGGATCCAGTTGTTGTGATCCGCACTGGGACAAACAATGTCGGCAAGGCTAGGAAGGAGCACATTTTTGAGGATTATCAAGCACTCGGAACAAAATTAAGGAACAAGCCCTCAATGCTGATAATCTCTGGATTAGTGCCAAAGCAACATGCAAATTGGCTTAGAGGTAAGAAAATTAAAGAAGTAAACATGGCTGAGGATGTGGTGGGGGAAAGAGGGGTTCCATTTCATGGGACTTTGGCATCAGTTTTGGACCTGGGGGGATCTGTACCAATGGGACGGTGTCTACCTGAACTGACCTGGTACCAGTGTTCTAGTGAAAAGGATAAATGAAGTGGTCACTGGGACTTTAAACCAGTGAGTTGGGGGAAGGGAAAGGGAAAACGGCAGTATGCTGATATGTAAAATGGTAAGCAGCAGGTTAGCTTGTGCGCAAGAGGGTTTAACTTCAAGACAGACTGTGAAAGAAGTAAAAAGAAAGGATAACTCAGGAGATATTATTGGAGATATTGGAAATCATGAGGGGTGGAAAGCTCACATAAGGGCACTTTACCTGAAAGCTCATAGCATTTGTGACAAGGCTGATGGGTTCATGGCACAAATCATCATGAATGAAAATGATTTGGTAGCTATTATGGAGACATGGTTACAGGATGGTCACAATTGGGAGTTAAATATCCAGGGGTATCAGACGATTTGGAAGAACAGACAGGAAGGTAAGGGAGATGCTGTAGACCTGATATTCAGGGTGGTGATGATATAGGTTCTACGGAGAATATGATTGAATCCTTTCAGTTGGAAATGAGAAATTCTAAGGAAAAAAAATCAATGATAGGCGTAGTCTATAAGCCACCAAATAATATCATAATGGGCTGGAGTAAATAAAGCAATAACTAATGCCTGTAAAAATAGAACAGCTGTTTAAATGGGGGTTTTTAGTCCACATGACAATTAGCCAAACCAGCTTGGTCAGGGTAGCCTTGAGGAGGGTTTTGTTGTGTGTATCCATGACTGTTTTCTAGAACAGTATATAAAGGAACCAACGAGGGAGCAAGCTATCTTTAGATTTGGTCCTGTGTAATGAGATAGGAATAACTAATGACATCATATTTTGGGATTCTCTTGGAAGGAGCAATC
>NW_025158030.1:0-1488 GCF_004010195.1 Chiloscyllium plagiosum
TGCTTTTCCTTCAGGCTGCTGAATGCAGAGCTCTACTTGTGCACCTACAGGAAGAAGCACGTCTCCTCTTGCTCCACGGTGTTGACACTGGACCAGAAATGCTTTCTGTCCTCCAAGGCAAGAGAGTGAGACTTGCTGCCTCTTCACCTCCTGGAGGTCCTCCAGCACGAATAGATTCTACATGGTTTTGTGCCTTTGGACAACTTTTCCCTGCACTCTCTCTCTCTCTCGCCTTCTGTACACCTGTGAGGGTAAAAGACCTGTTCCTGTACAATGTTTCCCTTGAGTCCAATAGAGACTCATAAAAGGGTTTCACATTTCTCCAAACTGTATAATCCATTTTGAGATTGTCATTGTTTTCTGGGTTCATCAATTTCACATTCAGCTTCCACCTTCCCTTGCTCGCATCTTGTAGACAGCCGGCCAGCAGGGGGCAGTGGTCAGAGAATGACATAGGCTTGGCATCGATGGATCTGACCAAGAATGTCTGGGACAGAAATAGGAAATCTATCCTTGAATGGATAGACCGGTCTGGTTGTGACCAGTTGTATCTACACTGCGCTCCGTCTGCAGAGGGATGCTAAATAGGTTGTGTAGCTTGGAGACTTTAACAACTTCCATTATGAATCTGGACAGTTCACTGTCAGCCCGTCCGGATCATCCATCCACATCGAAGATGCAGTTGAATTCTCCAGTCAGAATCATGGAATCCCTGAAAAGTGAACCGAGGTCATAATGTCCACACCGACCGTCCAAACAGCATCTCACCCAGACCTATCCTCATTCTATTTCTGTAACCATGCATTTCCCCATTGGGAGCTGCTGCAAAACGGCCAGCTGGTCACAATTTACCACTGGGGCGTACACATAAGCTTGGCAGTATCTATGCAGTTCCTCGTAATAATTTGGTGACTGCAAAATGTCTCACAGTGAGCCTAGCTTTACCCATGCTCCTCCAACTATGCAGTTACTGTGATCAGTGATTCTGGCCTCATTTATATACCTCCCAATATCGACACGATAATTGCAAGCTGCCTCACAGTGGCCCTGGCCTCAATTACACACAATGCTGTAAAGATACCATAATTTGAAACAGTCTCACAGTGACCTTGACCTCAGGTACGCACATCTTGGTATATAACCAGAAAATGTGAACAGCTTGCCTTCAGCTTAACACCCCCCAATAACTGTAAGTTCACTTCAAACAGACTCAAATCGAGCCTTGCCTCATCTACACATCGCCCAAAATCTAAATGGTGACTGTACCAAGTCTCACTATGAGCCTGGCCACATCTGCACATCACCCAGTAACTATTTAATGGCTGTAAACAGAGTCACAGTGAGTCTGATTAATTAATACTCTGACCAGTAACTGCCCAATGTCGATGGTCTGTTTCACAATCAGCCTGACCTGATCTTCTCTCCCTGTTCAGTAAATCCTGTGTGTCCTCTTCCATTTAGCCCCTACCTGTGGAAATGCAGCCAGGT
>NW_025158031.1:0-1488 GCF_004010195.1 Chiloscyllium plagiosum
ACGTGGTGCCATTTTTTTTAATACGTGGGTCCATTTTAAAAAAAAAAGAAACGTAGAAGATTACAGTTCAGTACAGGCCCTTTGTTCCTCGATGTTATGCTAACCTGTGAAACCAATCTGAAGCCCATCTAATCTACGCTATTTCATTTATGTCGACATATTTATCCAATTACCATTTAAATGCCATTAAAGTTGACAAAACTATTACTGTTCCACGCAGGGCATTCGACGCCATTATCGCTCTCTGAGGAAACAAACTATACTCGACATCTGTCCTACTTCTACACCCCCAATTTAAATTTCTGTCTCTTCATGCAAGCCATCACTATCCGAGGAAAAATGCTCTCATTGTCCACCTTATCTAACCCTCTGATTATCTTATATGTTTCTAATAAATCACCTCTCGACCTTCTTTTCTCTCTTTACACAGCCTCAAGTCCCTCAGCCATTCCTCATAAGAGCTTTCCTCCATAAACGGAAAAATCCTAGTAAATTTGCTCTGAATCATTTCCAAATCTTCCGCATCCTTCCCAGAATGCGGTGACCACAAATGCACTACAAGTGCAGCCACACCAGAATTTTGTACATCAGCAGCATGACCTTATGGCTCCAAAACTCAATGCCTTTACCAATAAAAGCTAACACGCCGTGTGCCTTTTAACACCTCTTTCAACCTGGGTGGTAACTTTCAGGGATCGTACATGGACACCGAGATCTCTCTTCTAATTTACACAACCAAGAATCATACCATTAACCCAGTACTCTGTATTCATGGGGCTCTTTCCAAAGTGAATCACATCACCCTTTTTTCGCATTAACCTCAATTTGCAACCTCTCAGCACAGCACACCTCTAACACGGATGGTTGTCCTACTTTAATCTCACGCTGCGATGGCCCAGGAATGCCAAGAGACTGGTGCATAAGATGAGTTGAGTATGTTGCTGAGGCAATCGTGATATTCACAGAGGGATGGAATAGATGGTAGAGGCATCAGAAGCACCCTGGAAGATGCAGCAGCCGGTGCGACACTTTCATTTCCCTCTCTCTGCTTTCCTGAGAGGAAAGGTTAATTGAATATAAGCTGGATTTCTCCTTCTCACCCTATCCAGCCTGTCGGTTTTGTTGCATATTAAAAAAATTGATGAATTTTAGCTCTCATTATTTTTAATTTCTTCATCAGCTTCACTAGCTGGACCACAATTCATTGCTCATCTGTAGTTTACTTCCAGAAGGCAGTAATGATCTATATTCTTGAAACTGTGTCCTGAATATTCAGTCAGTACATTTTGAAAGCCAATTGTGGTGTTGATGGAATTCTAGGTTTTTGAACCAACATCATTGGAAGAAAACTGATATCGTTCCCATCAGAATGTTTTGCAGTTTTGAGGTAAAATGAAAAACATTGCTGCCCTCATGCATTTGGTTCAGTTTTCAGTCGAACTGACAATGCTTGATTGCTTTTGAACATATCGTCGACAGACTTCTGGA
>NW_025158032.1:0-1488 GCF_004010195.1 Chiloscyllium plagiosum
ATATATTCCATCAGCTATATATTTTCATGCAACTGTCAGCATGCTTTACACAGACCAAACAAAAATCTACACTTTTTCCGTTATAGATGTCCAATCACACTTAGTAATTCTGGTTATTTCACTTGACTAACCTTAATAATATTAAATCAAAGACAGCTTCTAAGCGCGTCTTGTTATAAAATACAATTTCGAGCAGAGAACGTTTTTACCCTCAGCCGTTATCTTGACCGTTTTCTGAATTGTACCCTTTTCATTGTTGTGAAAGTTTCTCTTGCCCTTTGCCTGTGACTGTTTCTGTCCGTAACAGTTGCTCTGCCGTCCCTCAGTTGGTTGGACGGAAGGTTTGTGATGTAGAGGGAGGCCAACTGCGCAGGTTCAGTTCCTCACACTGACTGAAGTTACCATGAAGGGAATGCTCTCTCAACATCACCCCATCACCCAAAATGTGGTGACCCTCACGGTAAACCAGCAAGAGTGGTCTCTCTAATGAGAGTTCTTTGGGACTCTATTCTATCAATGTTAGCATATTAATTTAAAAAATAGTAATTTTATTGAAAAAGAGATTTTTAACATTATATTAACCCAATAACAACACAACTCAAATAACTGATCAAAATTACACTCGTGAGCATGTACATACAAAAGATGTACATTTAAAAACACTAAATAGACAGAGAAAAAAACAAAAATAAACAATAAATAATGAATAAATAGTACAGCTCAGCATAACAAAGCGATAGCTCTCGTTCTTCAAGAGCATTAACTGATACACATTTTTATGTTCATAACTCTTTCTCGCTGGATATTAGATTCATTAGGCCATATCGTCATGACTATTCACAAGCCCTTATGAATGTGACAGATAAGCCTGTATCGTGGTAATCCAAAAAGGGCTGCCATGTCTTATATAAGTCTCTGTTTTTTGATGCACCATACTGGTGAGAAAGTCCAAAGGGATATTCTACATGAAGAACTTACGACGACCCAACAGACCCGGGGTTTTCAGATATCCAACACAACAGAACATTTTTCCCAGCACAGAAAGTAAAGATATAATTTATCCGCATATGCATCTCTGTAAAGTATCCGGGGCAGGCCCAGGAAAAGAAAAACCTGGTCCATCTCCAATTCAGCCCCCAAGACCCACTCTATCACAGCTAACACCGTGCTCCAATATATTTGAAGCCTGCAGCAGGACCAAAAGCAATGAGTAAGAGTGCCTGTAATCATTCTGCATTTACGACATGCTGAAGATAATCCCACTTTGCATTTCGAGAGACAATTTGGGATCGGATAGACCCTACGAAGAATTTTCAACTGCATGGAATGGGTCCTATTACAGATCAAAATCCTTCGAGCATTTTCACCAATATCCACCCATGTCTCCGAAGTGTTCTGAACCCCAACTCTCTCTTGAAGACATCACAAAGCTGCACAGTCTCGTCTGAGGGGACACTCCAACTAATGATGAAGGGTACTGACAGAGAG
>NW_025158033.1:0-1488 GCF_004010195.1 Chiloscyllium plagiosum
CACCAACACACTGTCCAGTTGTAACACAAACACCATGTGCAATCGTAACACGAACACCCTGTACAATTGTAACACCAACACCCTGTCCAGTTGTAACACCAACACCCTGTGCAGTTGTAAGACAAACACCCAGCACAGGTATAACACCAACAACCTTCACAATTGTAACACCAACACCCTGTCCAGTTGTAACACCAACACCCTGTCCAGTTGTAACACCAACACCCCGTACAGTTGTAAGACAAACACCCAGCACAGGTGTAACACCAACAACCTTCACAATTGTAACACCAACATCCTGTCCAGTTGTAACACAAACACCCTGTCCAGTTGTAACACCAACACCCTGTCCAGTTGTTAACACCAACACCCTGTACAGGTGTAACACCAACATCCTGTCCAGTTGTAACACCAACACCCTGTCCAGTTGTAACACCAACACCCTGTCCAGGTGTAACACCAACACACTGTCCAGTTGTAACACAAACACCCTGTGCAATCGTAACACGAACACCCTGTACAATTGTAACACCAACACCCTGTCCAGTTGTAACACCAACATTCTGTCCTGTTGTAACACCAACACGCTGTCCAGGTGAACATCAACATTCTGTCCAGTTGTAACACCAACACGCTGTCCAGTTGTAAGACCAAAACCCTGACCAGTTGTAACACCAACACTCTGTCCAGTTGTAACCCCAACATTCGGTCCAGTTGTAACACCAACACCCTGACCAGTTGAAACACCAACACCCTGTACAGGTGTAATGCCAACATCCTGTCCAGTTGTAACACCAACACCCTGTCCAGTTGTAACACCAACACCCTGTCCAGTTGTAACACCAACATCCTGTCCAGTTGTAACACCAACACCCTGCGCAGTTGTAACACCATCACTCTGTCCAGTTGTAACCCCAACATTCTGTCCAGTTGTAACACCAACACCCTGACCAGTTGTAACACCAACACCCTGTACAGGTGTAACACCAACATCCTGTCCAGTTGTAACACAAGCACCCTGTCCAGTTGTAACACCAACACCCTGTCCAGTTGTAACACCAACAGCCTGTACAGGTGTAACACCAACATCCTGTCCAGTTGTAACACAAACACCCTGTCCAGTTGGAACACCAACACCCTGTCCAGGTGTAACACCAACACACTGTCCAGTTGTAACACAAACACCCTGTGCAATTGTAACACCAACACCCTGTCCAGTTGTAACACAAACACACTGCACAGGTGTAACACCAACAACCTTCACAATTGTAACACCAACACCCTGCACAGTTGTAACACCAACACCCTCTGCAGTTGTAACACCAACATTCTGTCCAGTTGTAACACCAACACGCTGTCCAGTTGTAACACCAACACCCTGACCAGTTGTAACACCAACACCCTGTCCAGTTGGAACACCAACATTCTGTCCAGTTGTAACACCAACACACTGACCAGTTGTAACATCAACATCCTGTCCAGTTGTAA
>NW_025158034.1:0-1488 GCF_004010195.1 Chiloscyllium plagiosum
AACATGTTACCGACAGTCAGTGTCACTGAGAGAGATGTACACGGTGTGATCCACGTTACCGACAGTCAGTGTCACTGAGAGGAGTGTACACAGTGTGAACGACGTTACCGACAGTCAGTGTCACTGAGAGGGGTGTACACGGTGTGAACCACGTTACCGACAGTCAGTGTCACTGAGAGAGGTGTACATGGTGTGAACCATGTTCCCGACAGTCAGTGTCACTGAGAGGGGTGTACACGGTATAAACCATGTTACCGACAGTCAGTGTCACTGAGAGGGGTGTACACGGTGTGAAACATGTTACCGACAGTCAGTGTCACTGAGAGGGGTGTACACGGTGTAAACCACGTTACCGACAGTCAGTGTCACTGAGAGAGGTGTATACGGTGTGAAACATGTTATCGACAGTCAGTGTCACTGAGAGGGGTGTACACGGTGTGAACCATGTTATCGACAGTCAGTGTCACTGAGAGGGGTGTACACGGTGTGGAACATGTTACCGACAGTCAGTGTCACTGAGAGGGGTGTACACGGTGTGAAACATGCTATCGACAGTCAGTGTCACTGAGAGAGGTGTACACGGTGTGAAACATGTTACCGACAGTCAGTGTCACTGAGAGGGGTGTACACGGTGTAAACCATGTTATCGACAGTCAGTGTCACTGAGAGGGGTGTACACGGTGTGAACCATGTTACCGACAGTCAGTGTCACTGAGAGGGGTGTACACGGTGTGAACCACGTTACCGACAGTCAGTGTCACTGAGAGGGGTGTACACGGTGTAAACCATGTTACCGACAGTCAGTGTCACTGAGAGGGGTGTACACGGTGTAAAATATGTTACCGACAGTCAGTGTCACTGAGAGCGGTGTACACGGTGTGAAACATGTTACCGACAGTCAGTGTCACTGAGAGGGGTGTACACGGTGTAAACCATGTTACCGACAGTCAGTGTCACTGAGAGGGGTGTAAACGGTGTGAACCAGGTTACTGACAGTCAGTGTCACTGAGAGGGGTGTACACGGTGTGAACCACATTACTGACAGTCAGTGTCACTGAGAGGGGTGTACACGGTGTGAACCACGTTACCGACAGTCAGTGTCACTGAGAGGGGTGTATACGGTGTAAACCACGCTACCAACAGTCAGTGTCACTGAGAGAGGTGTACACGGTGTGAACCACGTTACCGACAGTCAGTGTCACTGAGAGGGGTGTACACGGTGTGAAACATGTTACTGACAGTCAGTGTCACTGAGAGGGGTGTACACGGTGTGAACCATGTTTCCGACAGTCAGTGTCACTGAGAGGGGTGTACACGGTGTGAACCATGTTACTGACAGTCAGTGTCACTAAGAGGGGTGTACACGGTGTGAACCATGTTACCGACAGTCAGTGTCACTGAGAGGGGTGTACACGGTGTGGACCATGTTACTGACAGTCAGTGTCACTGAGAGGTGTGTACACGGTGTGAAACATGTTACTGACAGTC
>NW_025158035.1:0-1489 GCF_004010195.1 Chiloscyllium plagiosum
ACTCCATAATGCCCATAAATTCAACTAAACCCGCCCGAATCGCCTGTGTTTGGTCAAAGTCCCTCAAACGTTTCTGATTCATGCACCTGTCCAAATATATTGAAACATTGTAACTCCCACATCTACCACTTCCACTGGAGATTCATTCCATATACGATCCACCATCTGTGTAAAAGTAAAACAATGGTCCTAATATATTATTCAAGACTTTCTCGTCTTACCTTATAATAATTCTTAAGTTTCTACACACTCGCGAAAACAATCTACAGCCAAAAACTTTGTCTTATGACAGGAGCACACTGTCTCTAGACTCTCCTGATCTCAATTTTGCAGACTTATGGAAACAATGGCAGATGATTGCACAGAAACAATCATTATCTGGAAAGAAGTAGTGTTGGGAAAGCTACCAGCCTAAAGGTAGACAGGTCTCCTGGCCCGGATGGAATGCATCCCAGGGTTGTAAAAGATGTAGCGAGGTAAATAGCAAATGCATTTGTGATAATTCATTAAATTTTGCTGGACTGTGGGACAGTTCTATCAGATTGTCTCTCTGCAAATGTGATGCCACTATTTTAGTCTCGGGATATCAGGAAGGCAATGTAAAGATTTCAGGTTGCTTTGGAAAATTGGGTCAAGGATAATCCAAATATAGTCTGAGAAAACACAAAAGTAGATAAATCTCCAGAACATGCTATAATGCATCTGAATGCATTGTGGGATATCAGGGTAGAAATCGCAGGGCTCCTTGCAAAGATATTTGTGTAATTTATAACTATGGGTGAAGTGCCTGATGACTGCGAAGTGGCAAGTGTTTTATTTTTGTTTAAGAAGCGATCTAAATTAAAGCTTGGGAATTATAGATCTGTGATTCGATGTTGAGCAAGTCCTTTGAGGTGATTCTGAAGGATAGAATTTGCATGCATTTGGAGAGGCATGGAATGATTGTGGATAGTCAGCATGGTTTTGTAAGAGGATGTCTCACAAATTTTTGTGCGTTTTGTTTGATGGGGTAAACAAGAAGCCTGAGGAGGGCACAGTGGACTACATTGTTTATTTGCAACTTAGTAAAGCGTTTGACCAAATTCCGCATCGTAGACAAATGAGTAATCATTAGTCACATGGGACTCAGGGCGAGCTTGTCAATTTGCATACAGACAGCAATGGATGAGGGTTGTTTTTCAGACTGAAGGTCTATAAACAGAAACTCAGGTAATTGTCCTTGGAGCTGAGAAGGTTGAGCAGTGTTATCGATTCTGTGTAAATTTGAATCCAATATATTTAATTCTCAGAGAGAGATAAATTATTCACATTTATAAATTTTGTATTAACTCCTCTCAGTTAATTAGCAAATAATGCAGGTGTGAAAATGAGAAGATTATGTTACGCTGTAAGTTGTGAGCATTTTGCCCAGTGTGAACAGCAGCTGGGTGCAGATTCAGCAGTTTTTCTCAAAAAAGATTTGAATGTTAAATTTTTAAGCAAAAAAATT
>NW_025158036.1:0-1489 GCF_004010195.1 Chiloscyllium plagiosum
GTTGGGGTGGTCTCCACCTGACTGATCTGAAACCAGTGTTCTAACAAAAAGGATAAATATGGTGATCGCTAGGACTCTAAACTTGTGAGTTGGGGGGAAGGAAAAGGAAAAGCAATAGGAACTATGGTGATAAATGAAAAGGTAAGCAGCAGGTTAGCATGTATACAGGAAGGTTTAAGTTCAAGGCAGACGATGAAAGAAGCAAAAATGAAGGATAACTCTAGAGATATTAGAGATGTTGTGTATCACAACGGTAAGAAAGCTAGCATAAAGGCATTTTACCTGAATTCACGTAGCATTCATAACAAGATTGATGAGTTAACGACACAAGTCATCATGAACGAATATGATTTGATAGCCATCACAGAGACATGGTTGCAGAATGGTCATGACTGGGAATTAAATATCCAGAGGTACCAGACTATTCGGAAGGACAGACAGGAATGTAAGTGATGTGGTATAGCTCTGATATTCAAGGAAGACATCAGGGTGGTGCTGAGAGATGATATAGGTTCTATGGAACATAAGTCGAATCCATTTGAGTGGAAATTTGGAACTCCAAGAAGAGAAAGTCACTGATAGGCATAGTCTATAGGCCACCAAATAATAACATCACGTTAACAATTAACAAGGAAATAACATGCCTGCAAAAATGGTACAGCTATTATCATTGGGGATTTTAATCTGCATGTAGATTGGTCAAACCAGCTCAGTCAGAGTAGCCTTGAGGAGGAGTTCATTGAGTGTATCCGCGATAGTTTTCTTGAATAGCATGTAATGGAACCGACGAGGGAGCAAGCTATCCTAGATCTGGTCCTGTGTAATGAGACAGGAAAAATTGATTACCTCATAGTCAGGGATCCTTTTGGAAGGAGTGATCACAGTATGGTTGAATTCAGAATACACCTGGATAGTGTGAGGATAAAATCCAATACCAGGGTCCTGTGCTTGAATAAGGGGAACTATGATAGAATGAGAGAGGATCTAGCTAAAGTAGACTAGAAATAGAGACTTTATGATGCGACAATGGATGAGCGGTGGAGGACCTTCAAAGAAATTTTTCAAAGTGCTCAGCAAAAGTAGATTCTGGTGAGAGGGATAGACTGTAAGAGGAGGGTTAATCTTCCATAGGTGTCTAAGGAAATAAGGGAGGCTATCAAAGTGAAAGAGAAGGCATAGAACATTACATCGCAGTACAGGCCCTTCGGCCCTCGATGAAAAGTGACCAAAAACAGCAGGAGTCTAGAAGATTAGGAAAATTTTAAAGGTCAACAGAAAGCCACAAAAAAAGCTATAAAGAAAAGTAAGATAAAGTATGAGAAAAAACTAGCACAGAATATAAAGACAGAGAGCAAATGTTTCGAAAAATATATAAAATGAAGAAGAGAGCGGCGCGAGCTGGGCGGAAGTGAGGTTGGAGCGCAGAGCTGGTCGGGAAGGTAAGTGATTGATATTTGTAGGGCCTCCCTCCCATCCTCCTCCTCTAACC
>NW_025158037.1:0-1489 GCF_004010195.1 Chiloscyllium plagiosum
TTCATTAAGGTGTGATAATTAAAGTAAAAAAAACCTTTATAGAGAAGGCAATGGCTTAGTAGCATTATTGCTAGCCTGTTAATCCAGAGATCCAGATGATGTTCTGGGGACCCAAATTTGAATCCCATCACGGCAGGTCTGACTCCAAACCCATAACAACGTGGATGACTCTCAACTGTCCTCTGGGCAGTTAGGAATGGGAAATAACTGCTGGCCTGTACAGCGACACCCTCATTCTGTGAAGGAATATAATGTTAGAACTCAACAATTAAAATGATTCGATATTTTCAAAACGGTTTGCTTTGATCTTGACTAGCTATTCATTAAGATTGGTAAACTGAGGATTAAAATATTGTTTCTTTTTAAATAACATTCAGAGATTATTGATCAGAATTGCTTTGTCATTCAAGAGTCTCATTTATTCAAGAATTCTATATGTCCCTTATTTTCCCTCGTTCTTCCACAGGATCTGCACTGGGACTCTGTTGTTTATGGCGTACAAAAATAACTTAGATGAAAATATAAATGATGTATTAGTAAGTGTTCAGACAATGCAAAGGTTGGGGGAATATTGGATGTTGTGGAGGGTTACGAAATATTACAGTGGGACAAAGAAAAGCTGCAGATATGGGCGGAGAAATAGCAGATGGAGTTTAATCCATGTAAGTGTGAGGTGCTGCTCTTTGAGAGATTAAATAATAAGGAAAAGTATATGGTGAAAGACAGGACCCTGAACAGCTTTGTTGTTCATGGGAATCGTGTAATTCAAGTCCACGTCGCCCTTAAAGAGAACATGCAAGTAGATAAGGTGGTAAAGATGGCATTTGGCATGCCTGTCTCTATTGGTGAGCAAATTGATTACCAGAGTCAGGTTGTCATGCTGCAGCTTTATAAGACTTTGGTTAGGTCATACTTAGAGTACTGTGTTCAATTGTGTTCACCACATTACAGGAAGGATGCAGTGGCTTCGGAGAGGATGCAGAGGGTGCTTACTAGGATGCTGCCTTTTTTAGAGGGTATGACCTATAATGAGATGCCAGAAAAGCTCAGGATATTTTCTCTGGAGCAGTGGACTTTGAGGGGAGACTTGATCAGATCAGGCAAAATTATGAGATGCATAGATAAGGTTAACAGTCAGAATGATTTTCTGATAATTGAAATGTCAAAGACTAGGTGGCATGCCCTTAAGCTGGAGGGGTGGGGTGGGTGGATGGTGGGGACATCAAAGGAGATGCAAGGGGCAAATATATTTTTACAGAGAGTGTTAGGTGTCTGGAATGGACTTCTGGAATGGTGGTGAAGGCAGATACAATTGGAGCGTTTAACAGTCATTTAGATTGGCACATGAATATAGAAGGACTGGAGGGTTATGGGCCAAGGGCAGGCAGAAGGGAGGAGTTTCATTTGGCATCATGCTCGCGATGTTGTCATTGGGAAAGTGTCCATTCCTGTGCTCCACAGGTCAATGTTCTATGCTCATTTCAAGTAA
>NW_025158038.1:0-1489 GCF_004010195.1 Chiloscyllium plagiosum
TACCCCTTACCTAACACTACGGGCAATTTAGTATGGCCAATTCACCTGACATGCACATCTTTGTGACTGTGGGAGGAAACCAGAGCACCCGGAGGAAACCCACGCAGACACGGGGAGGACGTGCAAACTCCACACAGTCAGTCGCCTGAGGCGGGAATTGAACCCGGGTCTCTGGCGCTGTGAGGCAGCAGTGCTAACCACTGGGCCACCGTGCCGCCCATCGGCCTTAATATTGTGCTGCCCTTTTATCCTATTACTGTCATCCTTGTGCCTATCCAAGAGTTACTTAAATCTCCCTAATATATCTGACTCAACTACCAGTGCTGTCGACAGGCAGGAGGCTGGAAGAACACAGCAAGCCAGGCAGCATCAGGAGGTGGAGAATTGGTGGTTCAGGTGTAGCCCTTCTTCAAGAATGGAGGTGGGTATGAAGGAGCTGATATAAAGGGGGAAGCAGGGACAAGGTGGTGACGTGGGGACAGGTGAAGACAGGTCGAGGGTACGATCTGGTTGGTCAATAGTAGGAATAGATCTGCTTGATGGCAGACGGCAGTGGCAGGGAGGGGGATGGGCTGGGAAGGGAATTTGGGTCTGCTACCACGCACCCACCGCTCTCTGTGTAAACAACCTACCTCTGACATCTCCCTGAAACCTTCCTCGCGTACCTCCCTGGTACCTATTACTCTGTATATTACTCCCCTCATCCCACAATTAGCTTTCTGGCTGAAACTTACTCCCCAGCAAGATGTAAACCCGTTCAGATCATCAATGAGATATCAGTCCCTAATTCAATATCAACTAGAGTCTAATTCAGGTGATTGCGTGTTTTACATATCGACCAACCAGATATGATAGAGGAGAAAACAGGGGAGAACGTAGAATCATGGACTAACTCAAAGATGAGACTGACCACTGCAGTTCTGGAAGATGGGAGAGTATCAGGCAGACACTCCCAGAGTGACCAGCAGCGAGCAAGGGACTGAAGGAGATTTGGATTTCCAAATGACATCGGATCAACACAGTCATAGATTTAAACAGTGACTCACCAGTGACAGCTTGGAAGGGAAATTGGAAAAATGACAAATCACAGGAAGTTAAACTGCTCATTCAGCGAACGTTTAGAAGGATAAATGATGCATTGCCAGATTTTATTCGGGATTGAAGTCTGATAATGAGGAAAAGGCATCGGATTATTGTAAATTTGCACTGAACCATTAATACTGACATGTGATCAATTTTCTTCTGATCAAAGCAATGCCAAACTTCGCTGATCCTTGATGTACTGAAGACATAAATTACACGACTTCAATGACTTCCCACTTTCCTACTTTGAACACCTTCCCCTTCTGTTTTCCCCATTCACTGAAGACATTAGTATCACTTTATATATTCACTACCATGCTGCTTAATCTGCTGCCTATCTCACATTGTCTCATTTATCTTTAATCCTGTGGACTTTCAATAACACCAACAAACACACAAAGTTCCA
>NW_025158039.1:0-1489 GCF_004010195.1 Chiloscyllium plagiosum
CCCTGAACACACTGACACAGTGATACACAGTCATCAATGTTCACCCTGAACACACTGACACGGTGATACACAGTTACCAATGTTCACCCTGAACACACTGACACAGTGATACACAGTCACTAATGTTAACCCTAAACACACTGAAACAATGATACACAGTCACTAATGTTCTCCCTAAACACACCTACACAGTGATACACAGTCACTAATGTTCACCGTAAGCACACTGACACAGTGATACACAGTCACTAATGTTAACCCTAAACACACGACACAGTGACACACAGTCACTAATGCTATCCCTAAACACACTGACACAGTGATACACAGTCACCAATGTTCACCCTGAACACACTCCCACGGTGATACACAGCCACTAATGCTCTCCCTAAACACACTGACACAGTGATACACAGTCACTAATGTTCTCCCTGAACACACTGACACAGTGATACACCGTCACTAATGTTCACCCTAAACACACTGACACAGTGATACACAGTCACTAATGCTGTCCCGAAACACACCTACACAGTGATACACAGTCACTAATGTTCACCCTAAACACACTGACACAGTGATACACAGTCACTAATGTTCACCGTAAGCACACTGACACAGTGATACACAGTCACTAATGTTCTCCCTAAACACACCTACACAGTGATACAGAGTCACCAATGTTCACCCTGAACACACTGTCACAGTGATACACAGTCACGAATGCTCTCCCTAAACACACTGACACAGTGATACACAGTCACTAATGTTAAGCCGAAACACACTGACACAGTGACACACAGTCACTAATGCTATCCCTAAACACACTGACACAGTGATACACAGTCATCAATGTTCACCCTGAACACACTGACACGGTGATACGCAGTCACTAATGCTCTCCCTAAACACACTGACACAGTGATACACAGTCACTAATGTTCTCCCTGAACACACTGACACCGTGATACACAGTCACTAATGTTCTCACTGAACACACTGACACAGTGATAGACAGTCACTACTGCTCTCCCTAAACACACTGACACAGTGATACACAGTCACCAATGTTCACCCTAAACACACTGACACACTGATACACAGTCACTAATGTTCTCCCTAAATACACTGACACACTGATACACAGTCACTAATGTTCACCCTAAACACACTGACACAGCGATACACAGTTACTAATGTTCACCCTAAGCACACTGACACAGTGATACCCAGTCTCTAATGTTCTCCCTAAACACTATGACACAGTGATACAGTCACTAATGTTCTCCCTAAACACACTGACACAGTGATACACAGTCACTAATGTTCACCCTAAACACACTGACACGGTGATACACAGTCACTAATGCTCTCCCTAAACACACTGACACAGTGATACACAGTCACTAATGTTCACCCTGAACTCACTGACACAGTGATACACAGTCACTAATGTTCACCCTAAAAATACTGACACAGTGATACACAG
>NW_025158040.1:0-1489 GCF_004010195.1 Chiloscyllium plagiosum
GGGTAATTGGGAATACGGGATAGCATTTTTGCAGGAGGTAGGATGGGAAGAGGTGTAATCCAGGTAGCTGTGGGAGTCGGTGGTTTGTAAAAAATGTCAGTGTGGAGTCGGTCATCATTGATGGAGATGGAGAGGTCCAGGAAGGGGACAGAGGTGTCAGAGATGGTCCAGGTAAATTTAAAGGAGAAAAGTGGGTCTGCAGATCAGAGCTGAAAATGTGTTGCTGGAAAAACGCTGGTTAGGCAGCATCCAGGGAACAGGAGAAATGACATTTCGGGCATTCCTGAAGAAGGGCTTGTGCCTGAAACGTCGATTCTCCTGTTCCCTGGATGCTGCCTAACCAGCTGCGCTTTTCCAGCAACACATTTTCAGCTCAGGTAAATTTAAAGTCTGGGTGGAAGTTGTTGGTGAAATTGATGAACTGCTCAACCTCCTCGCAGGAGCATGAGGTGGTGCCGATGCAGTCATCAATGTATGGAGGATGAGGTGGGGAATGGTGCCGGTGTAATTGCAGAAGATAGACTGTTCCACGGAGCCGACAAAGAGACAGGCATAGCTGGGGCCCATGCGGATGCCCACGGGTACCCCTTTCATCTGGAGGAAGTGGGAGGATTCAAAGGAGAAATTGATAAGGTGCAGACCAGTTCAGCCAAACGAATGAGTGTCAGTGGAAGGATACTGTTGGGGACATCGGGAGAGGAAGAAACTGATGCTTGGAGGCCCTGGTCATGGCAGATGGAGGTGTAGAGGGATTGGATGTCCATGTTGAAGATGAGGTGTTGGGGGGCCAGGGAAACAGAAGTCAAGGAGGAGTTGGAGGGCATGGGTGGTGTCTTGAACGTACATGGGGAGTTTCTGCACTGGGGGGAATAGGACAGTATCGAGGTAGGTGGAGATGAGTTCGGTGGGGCAGGCCAGGCTGAGACAATGGGTTGGCTGGGGTGGCCAGACTTGTGGATCTTGGGAAGGAGGGTGAATCGGGCGGTGTGGCGCTCCCGAATTACGACGTTGGAAGATCCTCTTGATGTGATGAGGCTCCGTATGGTCTGGATGCCTTCTCACAGATCACTTTAGGGAACATCTCCGGGACATCTGCACCAATCAACCCCACCGTCCCGTGGCTGAACATTTCAACTTCGCCTCCCACTCTGCCGAGGATATATAGGTCCTGCGCCTCCTCCACCACCACTCCCTCACCACCCGATGCCTGGAGGAAGAATGCCTTATCTTCCACCTCAGAACACTGCAACCCCAAGGCATCAATGTGGACTTCACCAGTTTCCTCATTTCCTCTTCCCCCAGTTCCAACCTGCCAGCTCAGCACCATCCTCATGACCTGTCCTACATACCAATCTTCCTGCCCACCTATCCACTCCACCCTCCTCTCTGACCTCTCACCTTCATCCTCACCTCCATCAACCTATTGCACTCTCAGCTACCGTCTCCACAGCCCCACCCCTCTCCCATGTATCTCTCCACCGTGGAGACT
>NW_025158041.1:0-1489 GCF_004010195.1 Chiloscyllium plagiosum
CAGACCCTTCAGTCATAGAGTCATAGAGATGTTCAGCACAGAAACAGACCCTTCAGGCATAGAGATGTACAGCACAGAAACAGACCCTTCAGTCATAAAGTCATAGAGATGTACAGAACAGAAACAGACCCTTCAGTCATAGCCATAGAGATGGAAAGCACAGAAACAGACCCTTCAGTCATAGAGCCATAGCGATGTACAGCACAGAAACAGACCATTCAGTCAGAGAGTCATAGAGATGCACAGCACAGAAACAGACCCTACAGTCATAGAGTCATAGAGCTGTACAGCACAGAAACAGACACTTCACTCATTGAGCCATAGAGATGTATAGCACAGAAACAGACCCTTCAGTCATAGAGTCATAGAGATGTACTGCACAGAAACAGACCATTCAGTCATAGAGTCATGGAGATGTACTGCACAGAAACAGACCATTCAGTCATAGAGTCATGGAGATGTACAGCACAGAAACAGACCCTTCAGTCATAGAGATGCACAGCACAGAAACAGACCCTTCAGTCATAGAGATGTACAGCACAGAAACAGACCCTTCAGTCATAGAGTCATAGAGATGTACAGCACAGAAATAGACCCTTCAGTCATAGAGTCATAGAGATGTACAGCACAGAAACATACCCTTCAGTCATAGAGCCAGAGAGATGTACAGCACAAAAACAGACCCTTCAGTCATAGTGATGTACAGCACAGAAACAGACCCTTCACTCATAGAGTAATAGGGATATACAGCACAGAAACAGACCCTTCAGTCATAAAGTCATAGAGATGTACAGCACAGAAACACTCCCTTCAGACATAATCATAGAGAGGTACAGCACAGAAACAGACCCTTCAGTCATAGAGATGTACAGCACAGACACAGACCATTCAGTCATAGAGTCATAGAGACGTACATCACAGAATCAGACCCTTCAGTCAGAGAGATGTACAGCACAGAAACAGACCCTTCACTCATAGAGTCATAGAGATGACAGCACAGAAACAGACCCTTCAGTCATAGAGTCTTCGAGTTATACAGCACAGGAACAGATCCTTCAGCCACAGAGATGTACAGCACAGAAACAGACCCTACAGTCATAGAGTCATCGAGATGTACAGCACAGAAACTAGAGATATACAGCACAGAAACAGACCCTTCAGTCGTAGAGATGTACAGCACAGAAACAGACCCTTCAGTCATAGAGTCATAGAGTTATACAGCACAGAAACAGACCGTTCAGTCATAGAGTCATAGAGATGTACAGCACAGAAACAGACCCTTCAGTCTTAGAGATGTACAGCACAGAAACAGACCCTTCAGTCATAGTCATAGAGATGTACAGCACAGAAACAGACCCTTCAGTCACAGAGTCATAGAGATGTACTGCAGAGAAACAGTCCATTCAGTCATAGTCATAGCGATGCACAGCACAGAAACAGACCCTTCAGTCATTGAGTCATGGAGATGTACAGCACAGAAACAGACCCT
>NW_025158042.1:0-1489 GCF_004010195.1 Chiloscyllium plagiosum
CACTCTGTACTGCTTTAATCTTTCCCTAAAAAAATGTCTTTCAAGCCAATATCGACAATAATGTTTGGCGACTCAATCTCACCTTTAACAACGTGCTTGAAATGTTTCGAGACGTTATTAATCCTCGCACAGGGAAAGTAATACACCATCCTACATTAACGGTCACTGCCACAGAATCTCCTGCTGATGCCCCTGATAGAAAAGTTCACTGAAGCAACAATTCTACAAAATCTTCTCAAACGCTGCTAAGTATAAGCATAATTCCAAGTGTCCAATAATTGATTGCTCTTCCATTTTCCTCAGAAAGACAATCCCCTTCTGTTGTTCTGTTAGCTGAAAATCATACGATAGAGGAATAGCCACCGGAGAATTTTGAACTACTTTCTTATCTTTCCCGACAGCCACACATCTATATGAATGATTTGCTGGATAACATTTTTTTAAAATCCTCCAGCCAACCTTTCTGTCCCTTATATGTGACCTTAATAATATTTTATGCCGAAAACAGGACGTTTTTATGAAACCTTATGTTAACTTTCATTATCTACAGACAATAATATTAAAATTGAAAAATCTCCACATATGCGTATCAAACATAGAAAATTTAAACAAAATCAAACATTTAGCTAATTAAATGAATTAAAATATTCCTGTTTAATAAACTCTGAGAAGAAAATACTCTTCTCCGGAGCTGAAAATATGTAGGATTTTTCGGAAGGTAGGTATAACTCCCTATTTAAAAAAAAGAAACTGGTTACTTTTACAAAACAAAAAAAAAGTTCATAGTGTAATAAAATAAAACATTTAAAACATGAACAGACCTTTTCCTTATTTAGAAAATCACCCTTAAAAAGTTATTTTTAAAAATATTCGCTTGAATGAAAATTGAGTTTGTTTTGATTTTTTGATTGGTTTTGAACGTAAATAAAACAAAATAGAAGAAATAATGTTAAGTTATTAAACTATAATATCAACTGCAAAAAAGACAACACTAAATATTTAACTGCCTGCAATCCCAGGAGCAGCTGTAAGATCCATGCTGCTCCAAGAACATTTTTTGAATCTGTTTTTACAATATGAAGAAAACTAGGCGTATGTTTTAATAATGTGTTTCCAATTCAAGATGGACTTGCCGATATGATTTGAACTCCTGCTGTGAGTCTATATGTAGAATTTGTTTGAATATCATCATAGAAACATAGCAACATAGAAAAAATACAGCGCAGTCCAGGCCCTTTGGCCCTCGATGTTGCGCCGATCCAAGCCCACCTAACCTTCACTAGCACACTATCCTCCATATGCCTATCCAATGCCCGTTTAAATGCCCATAAAGAGGGAAAGTCCACCACTGCTACTGGCAGGGCATTCCATGAACTCACGACTCGCTGAGTAAAGAATCTACCCCTAACATCTGTCCTACACCTACAACCCCTTAATTTAAAGCTATGCCCCCTCCTAATAGCTGACTCCATACGTGGAAAAAGGTTGT
>NW_025158043.1:0-1489 GCF_004010195.1 Chiloscyllium plagiosum
CCTCTAGACACCGTTTCCGTGCTGTTTTGTGGTACCTTGCTGGTCTTCGGTGGTCCACGGCTCGTGTTGCCACCTCCGGCCATCTGTGCGTAGAAGACGGCCCCTCATCTTGGGCAGGCCTTGTACATGTGGCCCGCCTCTCCGCACAGATTACAGTTCTTGGCCTCCTTACATTCCTTGGTCGGGTGGCCTTCCTGCTTGCAGTGTCGGCAGACGGTCACCTTGCAATCCGCCGCCATGTGGCCTGACCTCCCGCAGGTTCGGCACACTTTCGGCTGCCCTGCGTATGTCAGGTAACCTCTGCTTCCTCCGATGGCAAAGCTGGAGGGTGGGTGGAGGATGTTCCCACTGGCATCTACCCTCAGGGTTACCCTGACCTGTCGTTTGCTGGTCCAGATCCCAAAAGGATCGACCACATCGGTACTCTCTCCCTCGACCTGGACCTATCTTCTCAGGAAGGTCAGGACATCTGCTGCTGGGATGTGGGGATTGTACATCTGGATTGTTACAACCCAACTCCCCTGCGCAGGAAGCACACCAAAGTTTATATTCTTCTACCAAATAAGCAGCGTTCAACGTATGTATGCATGCTTGAAATGGTGAAGTCCTTGGTACCTAATCCCAGACCACAGTATATCCATGGTGACTTTGAGCAGGCAGCTATCAGTGCTATGAGAGAATGTTTTCCTGAAGTGAGAATTAGGGGCTCTTTCTTTCATTTGGCACAAAGTATACATAGACATATTGCTGCAGTTGGAGCAACTCTTCAATACAACACCGATCCTGATTATGCTTTAAAAGCAAAAATGATAATTGCTTTGGCTTTTGTGCCACTTACTGACCTTGATACCTACGTAGAAGCACTCGCAGATTTTTTGCCTCAAGAACTACAACCAATACTAGGTCGGTTTGAATTTAATTGTATTGGACTCTGCAATAGACGTGGCAGTAGCCGCAGACGATAGAATTAAAAAAATTGTTCTTGAATACGGTGAAAGAGATTGTTTGGACTATCTTAGAGGAATAGCGCATAACTATCAAATGAACTAAAAAATTCCATTGTTTAATATTAATATGAGACTTTACTGCCATTATAAAGATTTTTAAAATAAATTTCCTTTTTCTGGTTAAAGTTTGTAACTCATTTTTATATATAAACCAATAAAATGATATTTATTTTATCTCTTTTTTTATCAATATGTAGTATGTAGTTGTATAAATAAAGGGAACTGAGAAGTTTGAAAGAACAGGCGGAAGGGAAAACAATCAGTACATATATATATTTCCGGTGGCAAATAGTCTCCAGAGGTCAAATGACCCCAGTGGAGAAACGCTGGTGGAGAACTGGCAGTGGCTAATCATCGACAGCGAATCTGCCGTAGCGAATTGTCACCAACCCCTCTTGGCATCTCCCACGGTTTTACGGAAGTCATATCTGGATTGAGTTGTGTAAACCCTCTGGATACAAACACAACAGATTTATCCTCAC
>NW_025158044.1:0-1489 GCF_004010195.1 Chiloscyllium plagiosum
TCTTTTCCAATACTTGTGCAGTACCCGCAGCGCGTGAAGTGATATGACTTACCGGATTCATACTCTGCCTCCTTTCACTTGTTCTGGAAAAGTTACAAATCTCTCCCGAGCCCTCCAACATTTTACCAGTATCTGATACTTGTCTCAATCATCGTTCTGCTCAGATTGCGGTTGCTGATCGGTGTCCCTGAAACCAATCTCAATGGCACTGGTGTTCCTGTAACAATACTGTTACCAGTGTTCTACCTTCACTGCTCATTTAGTGACACTTTGCTTCCCAAATTATCCACCTTCTGTACCAATTTAAACGAGGATCGGGTAACAATCCACTTGGTTATAATACTTGATTTCCTGCTCTTTGATTTTGTTCCCAATTCTTGATAATCCCGTACAGAATCACTTGTTTTATTTTATGATGAGAGAATGGACTATAATTTGTCATTGTTTAAATAAACAAGCTCAGTCAAATTAAATATCGGCATCTCTTAATTGTAAGTGAATCTTGATAGCTACAAACACTGGATTGAACAAAACCAGTTGAAATGTGACTGAGTGTCATCTGATTAGTACGAGGAACAAAATAGTTTAAATGACTGAATATTGCTGCAACAGGAAGCTCAGGGTAAAATCAGGTCACCCCAATATTATGGATTCGTGCAGCAGGTTTGAATTGCTGAATGACGTAATGCACGAATGCAAGAAATGCGATTTTGTCCATCTTCCATTTAACATTATGGGGGAAACTGATCTTTTCATATCCCTGGGCATATACTGGAAAAATATGTGTTTTACATCAGATTTTGTAAGCAATTTTAAACCTAACATTTGTTATTTCGGCTCCAACTATTTCCACAAATTTCTGGATACAGTGACAATTTTGAAAAGTCTCACTTCGTCCTGAGACCTTGTCTCCAGGAAGATATTTAATTTGTTGTTTTCCTTCCTCACAGTTATCTCAGTGCCAGTCTTTGTCCTGCATTGTACAGATTGTTGATTGACTCCATATGTCATCGTTACGTGTTGACTATGCCACTGTTCACGAGCCTCGATCTACTATTGACACTCAATACCATTGTTTTTTTAAACAGATTTATGTCATGATTCTCCCCAACCCGGATGTAATACCCACATCATCCTGATTTATGCATTCACTGGCTGTTCTTTCTGGTTCACTCTCGCTATCACCTTCTATCGATTTGTATCCATGTGTTTCCAGAAGTGGAAAAGTCAATTTTGCTGTGGAAGAACGGCAGCTATGGGTGTGGGAACAGTGACAGTCTTGAGCTGTTTCAAGAACACTTCCTAATATTTCATGCTGTCAGCTCGGCATTGGTTGGAGACCGTCCTCTGGTTTTGTCATACAACTGTTCGTGTTCGATTCTCGGGTGTTTGAATCACAATCGAGTTCGTCCAACACGTTGTAAACTCCAGCTCTCCCATTTCTCCTGATTCTGCGGCTCAATGTTTTCACCATCAGGGACCTTTTAGT
>NW_025158045.1:0-1489 GCF_004010195.1 Chiloscyllium plagiosum
TGTATTATCAAGGAAGAAATAGCAAGGCATTTTTTTACAGAAAACGGCCCATTGCACAGATGCAGCAAGGATGCATGAAGTGCAGATCATGCTTACAAAGTCTTTTGGAAGTCTACGAAGACATTACGAGCAAGATAGTCAACGGGTCCGCAGTGGATGTGGTGTATCTAGGTTTCAAAAAGGCTTTGACAGTGTGCCACATAGTAGGCTGCTGCATAAGATAAAGCTGGATGGCGTTACGGCTGAAGTATTTACATGGATAAAAGGTTGGTTGACTAATGGGAAGCAAAGTGTGGGTATAAATGAGTGCTATGCTGGCTGGCAATCAGTGCTGAGTGGTGTGCCTCAGGGATCAGTGTTGGGGTTGCAATTAATCACAATTTATATAGATGATTTGGAGTTGGGAGCATGCATAGTTTGTCAAAGTTTGCAGATGGCACGAAGATGAGTGGCAGAGCAAAGTGTGCAGAATACTGTGAAATTTTGCAGAGGAAAATAGTTACATTGCATGAATGGGTAAAGGTCTGGCAGATGGAATACAATGTTAATAAAAATGAAGTATCTATTTTGTTCGGAGTACCAGTAAAAAGGATTATTACTTGAATTGTAAAAAGATGCAGCATGCTGCTCTGCAGAGGGACCTGGGTGTCCATGTGCATGAATCACAGAAGGTTGATCTGCAGGTACATCAAGTAATTAGGAAGGTAAATGGTATTTTGTTCTTCATTGCGAAACGGGCTGAATTTAAAAGCAGGGAGGTTATGTTGCAGCTGTACAGGGTGCTGGTGAGGTCATACCTGGAGTATTGTGAGCAGTTTCGGCCTCCTTACTTGCAAAGCGATGTACTGGCAGTGGAGGTGGTGCAAAGGAGATTCGCTCAGGTGAATCTGGAGTTGAGGGGGCTGTCTTATGAGGAGAAACAGAGTAGATCAGCATTATATTCATTGGAATTTAGAAGAATGAGGGGAGGATCTTATAGAAACATAAAAAATATTATTAAGTGATGACGTAAGAAAAAAGTAGAAAGGATGGTTCCACTGGCAGGTGAAGCTTGGACAAGATGGAATAACCTCAATATTAGAGGGAGCAGATTTAGGATTGAATTGAGAAAGAACATTTTCACCCAAAGGCTTGTAATTCTATGGAATTCCTTGCCCAGTGAAGTAGTTGACGCTACTTCAGTAAATGTTTTCGAGCTGAGATAGATATATTTTGAACAATGAAATAAATTACGAATACGGTGAGAGCGCGGGTAAGTGGATATGAGTCCACGAGTAGATCAGCCTTGATGTTACAGAATGGCTGAGCAGGTTAGACGGACCAGATGGCCTACTCCTGTTCCTAGTCCTTCTGTTCTTATGAAAGGGGAGTGGCCAGTTCTCCCAGCGCAGACCCTCTGCTTTGATTTGTTTGGACTGATTTTTTCACAGACTGGCTGTTTACTGAAAGCAGGCAACCAGTTGTGAAGCTATCAGGCCAAAGGAGAAGG
>NW_025158046.1:0-1489 GCF_004010195.1 Chiloscyllium plagiosum
TGCACTTCCCCAGATCAACATTGTTTAAACTCTTGACTTCCAGCATCTGCATCCCTTAACTATCTACACATCCCAGGACTCAGGCTGGTGACCCTCCTTTACTCTCTCTCAATAACCAGGCTAGCTCCCCTTGGGAAAGGGGAACAAAGGTGTACACAGTACCCCAGGTGTGGTCTCACCAAGGCCCTTCCAGAAAGGGATCCCTGCTCCGGTACTCAAATCCTCTCACTAGGAAGGTCACACATCATTTACATTCTCCACTGCTTCCCACTCCTGCCTGCTTCTGAAAAGAGGGAATCTCAGAGAAACACGGAATTAAATGGGGTCAGAGTCTGTGGTATAAAACTGTTGAACACAATGCCCCCATCTTCTCCATATTGGTCATCAAGCGCACGTGCCTGGTGTAATCATCTAAACACTTCTTCGAGGCTGCAATGTTTCCTGCATCTGTCACCATTTCAGATGCTGCCAGACCTGCTGAGGATCTCCAGCACTTTTTGTTTTCTCTGTTGTATAGTACTGAAAGGGGGGATTTGTAGTTGAGAAATTCACATTGAATTTCCTGTTCAGTTTTGATAATTACTTGATGCGTGCCGATCTGGATATCATTGGCCTTTTCATCTGGAACGAAAGGTGTACATTCTGCCTGTGGATGAATATCTAAAATGTCAGCGTGACTGGAAAAGTACTGAGACAGCAAAGTCCGTGTTAGCGTGGGGACTGTGGAGAGAGATTTCATTTGGTTTTTGAAAATCTAAAACATCATGGCACATTTCCCAGGAACAGTTAAGCCACAGATTGGTTTTGTATGAGGACAATTAACCATGAAACCAGAAAGACAAAAGGATTCCTGCATCATGGAAAAAGCTGTGAAAATGCAATTGTTGTAACGGAGTTAATTATCGATCATGGATTGTAATCCATTGGTGTTGTCACGTCGGTTCCAGCGCCGTGGGGAAACACTGGAAATGTGATGGATGCAGTGTAGGTTTCAGTTATGAAACTGGAAAGGTGCAGAAGAAATTTACAAGGATGATACCAGATCTCAGGGGTCTGAGTTACAGGGAGAGGTTAGACAAGCGAGGACTTTTTTGTTTATAGCAGAGGAAACCGAGGGGGAATATATTAAAGAAGTGATTAAGATCATGAGAGGCATGGGTAAGGTGAATGCACTGAGCCTTTTTCCCAGGGAATAAGGACTGGAGGGTATCAGTTTAAGGTTAGAGGAGAAAGACTGAAAGGGAACCCTGAGAGGCAACTGTTCTACACAGAGGTTGGTATGTATATGGAATGAACTGCCAGTGCAAGTGGTTGAGGCGGGTCTGTTAACAACATCTAAAGGGCATTTGGACAAATACATGGATAGGAAAGTTTCAGAAGCAGATGAGCCAAGTACATGGAAATAGGGTTAGCGTGGATGGACATTCTGATCGGCATGGGCCAGTTTGGGCCAAACTGCCTGTCTCTGCTGTAGGATTCTATGACTTAA
>NW_025158047.1:0-1489 GCF_004010195.1 Chiloscyllium plagiosum
TGGCAGTTCTCCTCTCAACTGTTGAATTTTCCATGCTCTTGTACCGCCAAACTATTGGGGATTGTCAATATAATAAATTCATACTTGGTTGGAGGTGGGTATTTTGGGGTATAATTTAAAATGTTTTACTGAATTTGTTTTTGTTTCAAGACAATGAGCTAATCGGGTTGTTCGACCAAATGTTACATTATATCCATTTGTCAGAACACTTGGTGCTGTCATATAGTAATTGATGGCTTTTACTTCTCTCAATGGGACAGTACACCCACGTGCTCATCACAGAAGTCACATTGAAACCTGACGAAGGAAGCATGACACATTGACTCCCTTAAACGTCTTGAGGCAAGCAGATTGGTTTTTATAACAAATGATAATGGTTGTCAATTTCCAATTTCCTTCATGAGATATCAACAGACCATTATTCTGTGGCTCTGGAATATCAGTCAATGGCTTGACCACCATAAACTGTCTTCCCGTACGTGCAGTTAACAAGTTAAACATACTTAAGAGCAATTATTTAGTGACGGACATGTGGTTAGAAGGAACGTGAAACTATTGCATTCGGATTGAACAAAGGCACAAATGGTTTATTCAGAAGTTGCACTGAGACTGAGGACGAGACTGGGATACATGATGGTGGTATTGGACAGGATTGTAAATCTGTGAAGGACAAAATGGATTATGGAGTTTGGGAACAGTCTGGTTCCTTCTCGTATATCAGTCAGTAATTTATAAATAGTAGTTTGATAGTTATAATATATAAGGAAAGGAATTTTTGTTTGGAACTGAAGGCATTGGCTGGCACTTTCCAAAATTTATATATAATGAGTAGAAATTCAGGTCAACCCGGTTTAGTAGACAAATATAATGACTTGAAAGCTGAAGAATGTGTTGCTGCAAAAGCGCAGTAGGTCAGGCAGCATCCAAGGAGCAAGAGATTCGACTTTTCAGGTATAAGCCCTTCTTCAGGAACTTATGCCCGAAAAGTCGATTCTCCAGCTCCTTGGATGCTGCCTGACCTGCTGCGCTTTTCCAGCACAAGCCGAGAAAGCCAGTAAAGACCCGAGGATAAGCTCCTGTCCATTGTTGGAACATTCCAGTCTAATTTTCTCAGATTCTGAGCTCTCCTCCCCGTCTCTCTCTCTTTCGAGCTGCTGATCCCTGTTAGTGCTGTCAGTGATGCTTCTACTCATACTATGGGATAGTACATTGAACAGAGCCCATTTATCTTTCAACAATGAAAACTCTCCTTTGTGATAATTAGGATCCACGGAGATTGACATTAATCACAGTCACTGAACAAATAGCTTCAGTTAACCCCTTTGAATTCAATATTGATTTTATTAAATTTTTCAGAAAAATGTTTCAAGCTACACATTTGGCATGGGATATGTTTAGGGGCGGGGTGAACAGACGGAAGAAATATTTGAGATGGTAGATTGATTGTATGCAATCTTTCAATCTGCCTAAGATATGCGAGTAATGTCAA
>NW_025158048.1:0-1489 GCF_004010195.1 Chiloscyllium plagiosum
AGTATATCCTGCCGGGCAAGAGATATAGTTGGGAGAAAGGCAATTATGATGCGATTCGGCAAGAGTTAAGATGAATGGGATGGGAAGGAAACTGCAGGGAATGGGCACAATTGAAATGTGGAGCTTGTTCAAGGAACAGCGACTGTACGTCCTTGATAAATATGTACGTGTCAGACAGGGAGGGAAGGGAACCGTGGATTACTAAAGTTGTATCTCTTATCCAAAACAAGAAGAACGCTTAAGATGAGATGTGAAGGCTCAGTTGGGGTGCTTGAGATTTACAAATTAGCCAGGAAAGATCTAAAGAGAAAGCTAAGAAGAGCCAGGAGGGCACACGAGAAGGCTTTGGCAGGTGGGAACGAGCCAACCGGAAAACTTTCCAGAGGGATGTCAGGAACAAAAAAATACTTGAGTAAGATTAGGACCAGTCAAGGACAGTAACGGGAAGTTGTGCGTGGAGTCCGAGGAAGTGGGAGAGGCAGTAAATGAATATTTTTCATCAGCATTCACACAGGAAAAAGACAATGTTGTTAAGGAGAATACTGAGGTACAAACTATTAGACTAGAAGGGATTGAGGTTCATAAGGAGAAACTGTTAGCAATTCTGGAAAATGTGAAAATAGATATTTCCCCTGGGCTAGATGGGATTTATCCTAGGACTCTCTGGAAAGCCAGGGAGGAGATTGCAGTGCATTTGGCTTTGATCTTTATTTTGTCATTGTCTACAGGAATAATGCCAGAGGCTGGAGGATAGTAAATGTTGTCCCCTTGTTCGAGAAGGAGAGTAGAGACAACCCTGTAATTATCGACCAGTGAGCCTTACTTCGATTGTCAGTAAAGTGTTCGCTGAGAGGTGGCAAATGGAGTTTAATACGGAAAAGTGTGAGGTGATTCACTTTGGAAGGAACAACAGGGACACAGAGTACTGGATTAATGGGAAGATTCTTGGTAGTATGGATGAGCAGAGAGATCTCTGTGTCCATGTGCATAGATCCCTGAAAGTTGCCACCCAGACTCACAGGGTTGTTAAGAAGGTGTACAGTGCCTTAGCTTTTATTGGGAGAGGGATTGAGATTCGGAGCCATGCAGCCATGTTGCAGCTGTACAAAACTCTGGTGAGGCCGCACTTGAAGTGTTGCGTACAGTTCCAGTCGCGGTATTATGGGAAGGATATGGAAGCATTGGAAAGGATGCAGATGAGATTTCCCAGGATGTTGCCTGGTATGGAGCTGGTCTTATGAGGAAAGGTTCAGGGACTTGAGGCTGTTTTTGTTGGAGAGAGGATTAAGAGGCACACAAGATGATCAGAGGATTATATCGGAGGACAGTGAGAGCTTTTTTCCCTGGATGGAGATGGCTAGCACGAGGGGACAGAGCTTTAAATTGAGGGGTGATAGATAGAGGACCGATGTCAGAGGTAGTTTCCTTACTCAGAGAATAGTAAGGACATGGAACGCCCTGCCGCAACAGTAGTAGACTTGCCAACATT
>NW_025158049.1:0-1489 GCF_004010195.1 Chiloscyllium plagiosum
CTGGAATAATGTTGATATTATTGTTGGACAATACTTGCACTGAGCATGTGAATTATCCTGGGTGATCTCACAGGTGGATAGGCTGCCCGAGATTGAGTAAGTTTTGATAGTCCATGAGAGGTCGCTAATTTGCAATATAGCCACTTAGTACACTCAAAGGCACAAAAAAGCAAGCACCATTGGCTATTGCTTCAACATATATCAGAGTATGTAACAGAACACTGTTTGTACAATGTAAATGTGGCCTATCGAGTCTGCACCACCAAATACATATCCAGCATTTTTTAAAAGTTTGTCAGGTTCATCGCCCTCCCAGAAAACGCATTCCAGAAGCATACCACTCTCTTCGTGCCAAACCGATTCCACAAATGCTCTCGCAGCCTCTTGCCTTTCTCTTGAAATCTGTGTTCATTTGTTTTTGACCCTTTGACGAAGGGGAGCAGCTATTGTGTGTTCATCATCTCCATACACTTATGATTTTGTACTCCTGGAGCCTGAACAAATTTAACCCCCCGCCCCCTTCATGGTTTGAGTACTCCCTTGTCTTTTTCGTTCTGACGTGAAACATCTTACATTTATCAGTGATAAATTTCATCAGTGATGTAGTTACGACCTATTATTTGGGAGCCACAAATAGCATTTTCAACACGGAAATTCAAAGCTGAACACGGAAGCTGAATCGATGTTTTACACTCTACGTATCTGCATGTTTTACTCACAAAGCTTGTAAATGATTTACGATGGTCTGGGGATTGGCATCTTTCACTGGAACAATTGTATTTCATGTGGCACTGGAGTATCCTTTGTAACATTCACTGCAAAATTCAGACCTGAAGAATTTTTTTCCTCTGCAGGATGGACACAGACTCATTCATGGTTTGTCAGAGCATGTGTGATGTGGATAGAGATTCAATTAAATTCCACATTAAGGACCCATATCAGGAGAGTAGGTTATATTCTAATCTCTACCTTGAACTGCAAGCAAATTGTTAGAACAAATGCCCGTTGTTTCTCGTCCTGAAATAAGGAAAGCTAAAAAATGTCTAAATGCCACACTCAGGGAGAAAAGAAATCATATCCTCTGCACTTGATAGAGATACATAAATGCAGGGAATGTGCAAATAGAACAAGAATCAATTCGTGAAAAAATGTGCAAAAAATCATTTCCTACTTTTCAGCAGAATTCCGAACATGATTTTCCTGAACAGTGATGTTTTAACGCCCAACTTCACTTCTCCAAAAACAAGCTTAATACTGTGACTAAGAATTCATCTACCACTCGTCTTCGTACTTCGTTCTGTTTCCTTTCATTCCTTCTACCCTTGCACTATCCCTTCTGCTGCGATACACTCTTCAACAAACGATATCTCTTCACACTGTTCTGCTGCCACTGCCACTGCTACTGTAATTTACACCAGTTCCCCAGTTACTCCCAATTACCGTGGCCATCCATTCTCTTTCTGTTTTCCAAATTGCATGACACAATCTG
>NW_025158050.1:0-1489 GCF_004010195.1 Chiloscyllium plagiosum
GAGGGAGCACTTTCTGAGGTACTGAGAGAACACTTTCTGAGGTCCAGAGGGGACACTTTCGCAGGTATTGAGGGATCACTTTCTGAGGTTGTGAGGGAGCACTTTCTGAGGTATTGAGGGAGCACTTTCTGTGGCACTGAGGGAGAACTATCTGAGGCATTGAGGGAGCACTTTCTGAGGTATTGAGGGAGCACTTTCTGAGGTTCTGAGGGAGCGCTTTGTGAGATATTGAGAGAGCTCTTTCAGAGGCATTGAGGGAGCACTATCTGAGGTATTGAGGGAGAACTATCTGAGGTATTGAGGGAGCACTTTCTGAGGTATTGGGGGAGCACTATCTGAGGTACTGAGGGAGAAGTATATGAGGTACTGAGGGAGCACTATCTGAAGTATTGAGGGAGCACTATCTGAGGTATTGAGTGAGCACTATCTGAGGTATTGAGGGAGAACTATCTGAGGTATTGAGGGAGCACTTGCTGAGGTATTGAGTGAGAAATATCTGAGGTATTGCGGCACCACTTTCTGAGGTATTGTGTGAGCACCTTCAGAGGCATTGAGGGTGCACGTTCTGAAGCATTGAGGGAACACCTTCTGAGGCATTGAGGGAACACTTTCTGAGGTACTGAGGGAGCACTTTCTGAGGTACTGAGGGAGCACTCTCTGAGGTATTGAGGGAGCACTGTCTGAGGTTCTGAGGGATCACTTTCTGAGGTATTGAGGGAGCACTGTGCAAGGTACTGAGGGACCAGTTTCTAAGGTACTGAGGGAGCAGTTTCTGACGTACTGAGGAAGCACTATCAGAGGTACTGAGGGAGAACTATCCGAGGTACTGTGTGAGCATTTTCTGAGATATTGAGGGAGCACTTTCTGAGGTATAGAGGGAGCACTGTCTGAGGTACTGAGGGATAACTTTCTGACATACTGAGGAATCACTATCTGAGGAATTGAGGGAGCATTATCGGAGGTATTGAGGGAGCACTTTCTTTGATATTGATGGAGCACTTTCTGAGGTACTGAGAGATAACTATCTGAGGTACTGAGGGAGCACTTTCTGAGATATTGAGGGAGCACTTTCTGAGGTACTGAGGGAGCACTTTGTGAGGACTCTGGGGGCGCACTTTCTGAGGTACTGAGAGAACACTTTCTGAGATAATGAGGGAACACTTTCCGAGACATTGAGGTTGCACTGTCTGAGGTTCTGAGGGAATTCTTTCGGAGGTATTGAGGGAGCACTTTCTGAGGTATTGAGGGAGCACTGTCTGAGGTACTGAGTGATCACGTTCTGACATACTGAGAAATCACTATCTGAGGTGTTGAGGGTGCATTATCGGAGGTATTGAGGGAGCACTTTCTTAGATATTAATGGAGCCCTTTCTGAGGTACTGAGGGAGAACTATCTGAGGTACTGAGGGAGCACTTTCTGAGATATTGAGGGAGCACTTTCCGAGGTACTGAGGGAGCACTTTGTGAGATTTTGAGGCAACAGTTTCTG
>NW_025158051.1:0-1489 GCF_004010195.1 Chiloscyllium plagiosum
TGATGGGGTCACGGTTACGATGATGGAATGAGTTTGAGCGTGTCAAGGAGACAGTGATGGAGTGAGTGTGAGGCGGTCACGGTGACGGTGATGGCATGACTGTGAGCGGGTCAGGGTGACGGTGATGGAGTGAATGTGAGGGGGTCAGGGTGACAGTGATGGAGTGAGAGTGTGGGGGTCAGGGTGACTGTGATGGGGTGAGTGTGAGTGGATCAGGGTGACTAGTGTGAGGTGGTCAGTGTGACGGTGATGGAATGAGTGTCTGGGAGTCAGTGTGACTGTGATGGAGTGAGAGTGTGGGGGTCAGGGTGACTGTGATGGGGTGAGTGTGAGTGGATCAGGGTGACTGTGATGGAGTAAGTGTGAGGGGGTCAGTGTGACGGAGATGGAGTGAGTGTGAGGGGGACAGGGTGACTGTGAAGGAGTGAGTGTGATGGGTTCAGGGTGACGCTGATGGACTGAGTGTGAGGGGAAAAGGACGAGGATGATGGAGTGAGTGTGAGGGGAAAAGGATGAGGATGATGGAGTGAGTGTGAGGGGGTCAGGGTGAGGATGATGGAGCGAGTGTGAGTGGGTCAGTGTGACGGAGATGGAGTGAGTGTGAGAGGGTCATGGTGACTGTGAAGGAGTGAGTGTAATGGGTTCATGGTGACGGTGATGGTGTGAGTGTGAGGCGGACTGGTTGACAGTGATGGAGTGAGTGTGAGGAGATGAGTGTGGTATTGATGGCGTGAGGGTGAGGGGATCAGTATGATGGTGTTGGAATGAGTGTGTGGGGTTCAGGGTGACGGTAATGGAGTGAGTGTGAGAGGGTCAAGTTGACTGTAATCGCGTGAGTGTGAGGTGGTCAGGATGACTGTGATGGACTGAGTGTGAGGGGGTCAGTGTGACGCTAATGGAGTGAGTGTGAGAGGGTCATGGTGATGGTGATGGAGTGAGTATGAGGGGGTCAGTGTGACGGAGATTGAGTGAGTGTGAGTGGGACAGGGTGACTGTGATGGAGTGAGTGTGAGGGGGTCATGGTGACGGTGATGGTGTGAGTGTGAGGCGGACTGGGTGACAGTCATGGAGTGAGTGTGAGGAGATGAGTGTGGTGTTGATGGCGTGAGGGTGAGGGGATCAGTATGATGGTGTTGGAATGAGTGTGTGGGGTTCAGGATGAACGGTGATGGAGTGAGTGTGAGGGCGTCAAGGTGACTGTAATCGCGTGAGTGTGAGGTGGTCAGGAGGACTGTGATGCAGTGAGTGTGAGGGGGTCTGGTAGACGGTGATGGAGTGTGTGGAAGGGGTTCAGGCTGAGGATGATGGAGAATTTGCGAGGGGATCAGGGTGAGGATATTGGAGTGAATGTGAGGGCGTAGGCTGATGGTGATGGAGTGTGTATGAGGCAGTCTGGGTGACAGTGACGGAGTGAGTGTGAGGGGGTCAGTGTAACGTTGGTGGAGTGAGGGTGAGTGGATCAGTGTGATGGTGTTGGAGTGAGTGTGTG
>NW_025158052.1:0-1489 GCF_004010195.1 Chiloscyllium plagiosum
CCTGTAGTGTTAGGTGAAGGGGTAAATGTAGAGGAATGGGTCCGGGTGGGTTGCTCTTTGGAGGGTCGGTGTAGACTTGTTGGGCCAAAGGGCCTGTTTCCACACTGTAAGTAATCTAATCTAAAAAAAACAATGATCCTTTAAAATGGAGGAAGAGAGTTAAAGGCAGTGACCACATAATCAGACAAAGAAACCTATAATGCTGTCTGACACAGTAATGAATCTGGACACCAACAGCCTTTGCTGTTTGGGTTCAAGTGTCTCTGAACACGGAGTGTGCCTAAAGAAAAACTAACAAACAGCGAAATTCACAGCTGGCCTTGGGTGAACCTATATAAGGGAGCTCACAGCATAGGAGAAGCTAAGTGCATAGTTTTTATGTGTAACCCTACAGTAAGTCTACAATGGTGAGTAGTGTGGGTTCTTTTTTGATTATATGTTTTATTCAGTTCCATCTCTTGATTAAATTTTAAAAGTGTAAAACATAGGTTCTAAATTAGCTTGTAGCAGTGTGTTTTACAGCAGTAAGGTAGTGCTATTTTCTAAATCTGTAGATTGTTAAGGAGCAAGCTGGCCTTAAGTAGAGTGATGTGTTCTTCCTGTTGGCTATGGGAGATCAGGAAGAGTTCCCATGTTACTGATGATTATGTCTGCAGAAAGTGTCTTTGGTTGTGAATCCTATCAGATCGTATGGACCGATTGGAGTGGCTGTTAGAGGCAAGGAGGAATTTACGAGGGCAATGGGATGTGTTGGATGGCAGTTATAGGAAGAGAGAAAAACCACAGATACAGGCAGGTAGATGAGTTACCTCCAGGAAAGGCGGGAGAGGGAGGTAGGTAGTGCAGGAGTCTTTTGTGGCTATCCCCATGTCAAACAAGTATGCTGGTTTGGAAAATCTAGAGGGTGGTGGATTCTCAGGGGAATGTAGCATGAATATCCAAGTTTCTGATACCGAAACTGACTCTAATGTAATGAGGAGTATGTCAGGATCCAAGCAATCAATTGTGATGGTGTCTCTCTAGTCAGAAGCACAGACAGATGTTTCTGTGGCTAACTGTGAGAAATCAGAATGATGTGTTGCTTCCCTGGTGCCAGGATCAATGATATCGCAGCGAGAGTGAGGATTATTCTCAAAGGGGAGTGGGACCAGCAGGAGATCATTGTACATAATGGAACTAACAACATAGGAGGGGAAAAGGATGAGATTCTAAAGGGAGAAAATAGAAAGTTTGGGAGGAATTTCAGAAGGACGTCCTCGAAAGTATTAATATCTGGATTACTCCAAATGCTACGAGCTAGTGAGTATAGGAATAGGAGGATAGAGCAGATGAATGCCTGGCTGAGGAGCTGGTGCAGGGGAGAAGGATTTACATCTTTGGATCTTTGGAATTCTACTGGGGTAGAAATGACCTGTACAAGAGGGACAGATTGAACCTAAATTGGAAAGGGACTAATATACTGGCAAGGAGATTTGCTAGAGCTGCTCAG
>NW_025158053.1:0-1489 GCF_004010195.1 Chiloscyllium plagiosum
TAATGGTGATGTTTACAGGCAGGGGCATTATTAAGCACATGTTTACAGGCAGGAGCTCTATTATGGAGATGCTTACAGGCAGGAGCATCATTATGGAGATGTTTATGGGAAGTAGCTTTATGTTGGAGATTTTTACAGGAAGGAGCATTATTATGGAGATGTGCACAGGCAAGATCTATATGATGGAGATGTTTACAGGCAAGAGCTGTATAATGGAGATGTTTACAGGTGGGGGCTGTATTATAAAGATGGTTACATGAAGGAACTGTATTCTGGCGATGTTTAGAGGCAGGAGCTGTATTATGGAGATGTTTACAGGGAGGAGCTTGTTGTATGGAGAGATTTACAGGCAGCAGCTGTATTGTGGAGATGTTTACCGGCAGGAGCTGTATTATGGAGATGTGGACAGGCAGGGACTGTATTATGGAGCTGTTTACAGGCAGGGGCATTATTATGGAGATGGAAATGTGTTGCTGGAAAAGCGCAGCAGGTCAGGCAGCATCCAGGGAACAGGAGAATCGACGTTTTGGGCATAAGCCCGGGCATAAGTCCTGAAGAAGGACTTCTTCAGCTCTGATCTCCAGCATCTGCAGACCTCATTTTTTCCCATTATTATGGAGATGTTTACCAGCAGGAGCTGTATTATGAAGATGTTTACAGGCAGCAGCTTTATTATAGAGATGTTTACAGGCAGCAGCGTTATTATGGAGGTGTTTACGGGCAGGGGCATTATTATGAAAATGTTTCCAGGCGGGAGCATTACTATGGAGATGTTTATAGGCAGGAGCTTTATTATGGAGATGTTTACTGGCCAGGGACATGATAATGGTGATGTTTACAGGCAGGGGCATTATTATGCACATGTTTACAGGCAGGAGCTGTATTATGGAGATGCTTACAGACAGGGGATGTATTATGGAGATGTTTAGAGGCAGGAGCTCTATTATGGAGATGTTTACAGGTCGGGGCTGTATTATGGAGATGTTTTGAGGCAGGAGCTGTACAGGCAGTAGCTTTATTACAGAGATGTTTACAGGCAGGAGCTTTATTATGGAGATGTTTACAGGCAGGAGCTGTGCTATGGAGATGTTTACAGGCAGCAGCAGTATTATGGAGATGTTTGCAGGCTGGAGCATTGTTGTGTCGATGTTTACAGGCAGAAACATTATGATGGGAGATGTTTACAGGCGGGGGCATTATTATGGAGATGTTTACAGGCAGGAGGTGTATTATGATGATTTCTACAGGCAGGAACATTATTATGGAGCTGTTTATCGGCAGGAGCATTATTATGCAGACGTTTACAGGCAGGAGCATTATTATGCATATGTTTACAGGCAGGAGCATTATTATGCATATGTTTACAGGCAGGAGCATTATTATGCAGATGTTTACAGGCAGGAACACTATTATGGAGATGTTTACAGGCAGCGGCATTATTATGCAGATGTTAACGGGCAGTAGCTGTATTATGGAGATGGTTACAGGG
>NW_025158054.1:0-1489 GCF_004010195.1 Chiloscyllium plagiosum
GTTTGCTCGCTGAGCTGGAAGGTTCATTTTCAGACTTTCGTCACCCTACTCAGTAACATCTTCAGTGAGCCACCGGATGTAGCACTGCTGATGATTCCTGCTTTCTATTTATATATTTGAGTGTCTTTGGATTGGTGATGTAATTTCATGTGGTGATGTCATTTCCTATGATGATGCCATTTCCTGTTCTTTTTCTCAGGGGGTAGTAAATCGGGTCCAAGTCAATGTGTTCGTTGATAGCTTCCAGCTCAGTGAGCAAAGCTACATCCATACCGAAGAAACTCAGTAGGTCTGGCAGCATCTGTGGAGAGAGAAACAGAGTCTAAGGTTTTGAGTCCAATGTGACTCTTAATCAGAACTGAAAGGTATTGGAAATTCTTTACTTATGTTTGGCAGATGCAGAAACCCTGTGCAAAAGATGAAGGGGTTGTTGGTGGTGGAGGAAGAGAAAAAGAGATGTAAAATGGATGTGAATTAATGTGTGAAAGGGAGAGAGCTGGTCTCCTCCTTGTCTGTGTCTCATTTAGATCACCATCATCATAGAATCCTTCCACTGTGAAAGCAGGCCATATGGCCCATCGTGTCCACACCAAACCTCTGAGCAGCATCCCATCCAAACCAATCCCTATATTTCCCACAGCTAATCTACACATCCCTGAACATGATGAGCAACTTTGCACGGCCAACTCACCTGACCTGCACATCTTTGGACTGTGGGAGGCAACCAGAGCACCCAGAGGAAACCCACGCAGACACAGGGAGAATGTGCAAACTCCACACAGTCACCTAAGGGTAGAATCGAACCCGGCTGCCTGGTGCTGAGGCAGCAGTGCTAACCACTGAGTCACTGTACTGTCCCTCAGGAGAGATCACCCCTATGGTCCATTAGGACTGAGGCAACCTTGCCTTTTACTCATCTGTTTCTGAATGATTTAACATTTTAAAAGGTCAGCTCAGTTTTTTTGTGCAAATGAAATAGACCAGCTACCTTTGAAGAAACTCCTCAAAAAGATGGCATTGGCATGAATCTGCCATGATGATTAAATTAGGAACAAATTAGGCAGCATCTCAGTTCTGAGGAAGGGTCACTTGACCCAAAACGTGAACTGATTTCTCTCCACAGATGCTGCCAGATCAATTGAGCTTTTCCAGCAAGCAAGTATAAAAGATCATTTTCAAGTGAATATTACACTCAGAGCATATTGAGATCCCACTATCTCTTGAACCAGGTTGAAAAAGACATTACATTGGAAGCACATTCTACTCATACAAACGGATTACACTCCCCTAGAACAATTCAATTATCATAAAACCTGAAAGAACTGTAGATGCTGTAAATCAGACAAAAGCAGAAATTGCTGGAAAAGCTCAGTTCTAAGGAAGGGTCACTATCTGAAACGTTAACTCTGATTTCTCTCCACAAGATTAGATTAGATTCCCTACAGTGTGGAAACTTGGCCCTTTGGCCCAACAAGTCCACACTGACCCT
>NW_025158055.1:0-1489 GCF_004010195.1 Chiloscyllium plagiosum
AGAATGGCCTACTCCTGCATCTATTGTCTATTGTTGGACTGTCTTCCTGAAAAGGTGCTGGAAGCAGGATCTGTGAATATTTGAAGGCTGAGGTAGATCAATTTTCACTAAGCAAAGAGAATGAACGGTTATCAGTGTAGGCAGAAATGCAGATTTAAGGTTACAATCGGGCCAGCCATGATGTCATTGAATGGCTAAGCAGGCTTGAATGACCTAGTCCTCCTGCTAATTCATGTGCTGTTGTCTACAATTTGTAGCCTCATGATGCTCACCCCAATTAGCAAGGGATCGACCTGGGTTCAATGAAGAATGGGGTGCAGTATGCCATGAGTAACACAAGGCTTACCTCACAGTGAAGTGAGAATATACTGAAATTACACTGCAGGACTTCATACACGTAAAACATCAGAAACAGGCAGTAGTAGTTAGAAGTGAATGACCCCAGAACTGGTGGATCAGATGAAATCTCTGTAGTCTAACATCAATGATAACGGAAAGTGAAATAATTAACAGGAGGAAGAAGGCGCTTAATAAAGTCTCCAACTTCAATGAATGGGGAGCCCAGTGCATAAGTAAGACCATAGGGTAGGAAAATAGCTTTGCAGCACAGAACTAGGTCCTTCAGTTCATCAAGTCTGCTCCACATTCAATGAGATCATGACTGATCAGATAATCCTGAACTTCACTTTCATGTCATAGAATCCCTACAGCGTGGAAACAAGCCCTTCAGCCCAACAAGTCCACTCGAAGAGGAGCCCACCCAGACCCATTCCCCTACATTTACCTCTGATTAATGCACCTAACCTACACATTCCTGAATACTATGGGGCAATTTAGTATGGCCAACTTACCTAACCTGCACATCTTTGGATTGTGGGAGGAAACCGGAGTACCCGGTGGAAATCCACGCAGACATGGGGATATTGTATAAACTCCTCAAAGACAGTCACCTGAGGCTGGAATCGAGCCCAGGTCCCTGGCACTGTGAGGCAGCATTGCTAACCACTGAGCCATCGTGTCCTCTCCCTGTAACCTTTAATTCCCTTACTAATTAAAAACCTACTAAGTTAAAACAAGGTCAGGAAGGTTAAAACAGATGCTGGAAACCAGAGTCCAGATTAGAATGGTGCTGAAAAAGCACAGCAGGTCAGGCAGCATCCGAGGAGCAGGAAAATCGACGTTTCGGGCAAAAGCCCTTCATCGGGAATAGAGGCAGGGTGCCTGTAGAATGGAGAGATAAATGAGAGGGGAGTGGGGGTCGGGAGAAAGTAGCAAAGAGTACAATAGGTGAGTGGGGGTGGGGATGAAGGTGATAGGTCAGAGAGGAGGGTGGAGTGGATAGGTGGAAAGGAAGATAGGCAGGTAGGACAGGTCATGGGGACGGTGCTGAGCTGTTAGTTTGGAACAGGGGTAAGGTCGAGGGAGGGGAAATGAGGAAACTGGTCCGCCTCGGATCACTTCAACCTCAGGGCATCAATGTGGACTTCAC
>NW_025158056.1:0-1489 GCF_004010195.1 Chiloscyllium plagiosum
CCTGAAACACACCGTTACACTCTCTGACTCTCTCTGAGACACACTATGACACTCACTGACTCTCTGACTCTCTCTGAGGCACAGTATGACATACTGTTACACACTCTGACACATTCTGCCGCTCTCTGAGACACATTGTGACACTTTCTGACTCTCTGAGACACACTGTGACACACACTGACTCTCTCTGACACTCTGTGAGGCACAGTATGACATACTGTGGCACTCTTTGAGACACACTATGTCACTCTCTGCACCTCTCTGAGACACACTGTGACACACTCTGACAGACTGTCATCCACTGAGATACACTTTGACATTCTCTGACTCTCTCTGAGGCACACTGTGACACTCTCTGATAGACAGTGACTCACTGAAACACTCTCTGAATCACACTGTGACACTCTCTGAGACACACTGTGACACTCTCTGACAGACTGTGACACACTGAAATACTCTCTGAGAGACTGTGACAGACTGTGACAGACTGTGACCCTCTCTGAGACACACTATGACACTCTCTGACATTCTCTGAAACACACTGTGACACTCTCTGACACAGGCAGAGACACACTATGACACTCTCTGACAGACTGGGACACAATGTGACACTCTCTGACACTCTCCAACACACTATGACACTCTCTGAGACAGACTGTGACACTCTATGACACTCTCTCTGAATACTGTGACAATTTTTAGCACATCAGAAACACTCTGTGACACTCTCTGATAAACGGTGACACACTGTGACGCTCTTTGAGACAGACTGTGACATTTTCTGACTCTTCCTGACTCTCTGACACACAATGTGACACTCTCTGACTCTCTGAGGCACACTGTGACTGACTGTGACACACTGAAACACTATCTGAATCTCTCTGCCACTCTGAGACACACGGTGACACTCTCTGACTCTCTCTGAAACACACTGTGACACACACTGACTCTCTCTGACACTCTCTGAGGCACAGTATGACAAACTGTGACACTCTCTGAGACACACTGTCACACTCTCTGACTCTCTCTGACACTCTCTCAGACACACTATAACACTCTCTGACACTTTGAGATGCACTGTGACACTCTCTGAACCTATCTGACAATCTCTGAGACACACTGTGACACTCTCTGACACTTTCTGATCATATCTGTCACTCTCTGAGATACACTGTGACACTCGCTGACAGATTGTGATATTTTCTGACTCTCCCTGAATCTCTGAGACACACTGTGACACTCTCTGTCTTTCTATGAAACACACTGTGACAATCTCTGAGACACGCAGAGATACACTGTGACACTCTCTGACACTTTCTTATCATATCTGTCACTCTCTGAGATACACAGTGACACTCTCTGACAGATTGTGATACTTTCTGTCTCTCCCAGAATCTCTGTGACACACTGTGAAACTCTCTGAAAATCTCGGTGACACTCTCTGACACACGCTGATATACACTGTGACACTCTCCGGCACTTTCTCCAA
>NW_025158057.1:0-1489 GCF_004010195.1 Chiloscyllium plagiosum
ACTGCAGTCTTCACACACACAGCAACACTGCAGACATCACACTCAGCAACAGTGCAATCTTAACACACTGCAACAGTGCAGTATTCACACACTGCAACATTGCAGTCTTCACTTGCAGCAACACTGTATTCTTCACAGAGAGCAACTGTGCAATCTTCACACACAGCAACACTGCAGTCTTCACACACAGCGACACTGCAGTCTTTACACACAGCAACACTGCAGACATCACACACAGCAACACTGCAGTATTCACACACAGCAACACTGCAGTCTTCACACACAGCAATACTGCAGTCTTCACATACTGCTACACTGCAGGCTTCGCACACTGCAACACTGCAGGCTTCACACACTGCAACACTGCAGGCTTCACACACAGCAGCATTGTTGTCTTCACACACTGCGACAGTGCAGTCTTTACACACAGCAACACTGCAGTCTTCACACACTTAAAACACTGCAGACATCACACACAGCAACAGTGCAATCTTAACACACTGCAACACTGCAGACATCACACACAGCAACAGTGCAGTACTCACACACTGCAACAGTGCAGTCTTCACTCGCAGCAACACTGTATTCTTCACAGAGATCAACTGTGCAATCTTCACACAGAGCAACACTGCAGTCTTCACACACAATAAGAATGCAGCCTGCACACACAGCAACACCGCAGTCTTCACCCACAACGACACTGCAGTCTTCACACACAGCAACACTGCAGTCTTCACACAAAGCGACAGTGCAGTCTTCACACACAGCGACAGTGCAGGCTTCATATACAGCAACACTGCAGTCCTCACAAACAGCAACACTGCAGTCTTCACACACAGCAGAAGTGCTGTTCTCACACACTGCAACAGTTCAGTCTTCATACACAGCAGCAG
The DNA here is from genome assembly GCF_004010195.1 of Chiloscyllium plagiosum. Taxonomy (NCBI): domain Eukaryota; kingdom Metazoa; phylum Chordata; class Chondrichthyes; order Orectolobiformes; family Hemiscylliidae; genus Chiloscyllium; species Chiloscyllium plagiosum. The sequence goes on from NW_025158057.1 coordinate 894, forward strand.
TGCAGCCTTCACACACAACAGTGCAGTCTTCACACACAGCACACTGCAGCCTTCACACACAGCAACAGTTCAGTCTTCACACACAGCAACAGTGCTGTCTTCACACACATCAGCAGTGCTGTTTTCACACACAGCAACAGTTCAGTCTTCATATGCAGCAGCTGTGCAGCCTTCACACACACTGCAACACTGCAGTCTTCACACACAGCAACACTGCAGACATCACACACAACACTGCATTCTTCACACATAGCAACACTGCAGTCTTCACACACAGCAACACTGTATTCTTCACAGAGAGCAACTGTGCAATCTTCACACACAGCAACACTGCAGTCTTCACACGCAGTAAGAATGCAGCTTTCACACACAGCAACACCGCAGTCTTCACACACAACGACACTGCAGTCTTCACACGCAGCGACACTGCAGTCTTCACACGCAGCGACACTGCAGTCTTCACACAAAACGACACTGCAGTCTTCACACGCAACGACACTGCAGTCTTCGCACACGACACTGCAGTCTTCACACACAACGACACTGCAGTCTTCACACACAATGACACTGTAGTCTTCACACACAACGACACTGCA
>NW_025158058.1:0-1489 GCF_004010195.1 Chiloscyllium plagiosum
GGGATGGTTTATATCAGACAGGTGGAGATTGGTTTCAGTGACTGTGGGGCTGGTTTATACCTGACAAGTGGAGACTGGTGTCAGTGACTGTGGAGCTGGTTTTTCTCTGACAAGGGGAGATTGGTTTCAGTGACTGTGGGTCTGGTTTATATCAGACAGGGGGAGATTGGTGTCAGTGTCTGCGGGGCTGGTGTATATCAGACAGGGGGAGATTGGTGTCAGTGACTGTGGGGCTGATTTATATCAGACCGGGGGAGATTTGAGTCAGTAACTGTGGGGCTGTTTTAAATCGGACAGGGGGAGATTGGTGTCAGTGTCTGTGGTGCTGGTTTAAATCAGACAGTTGTGATTGGTGCCAGTGTCTGTGGGGCTGGTTTATTTCATACAGGGGTGATTGGTGTCAGTGTCTGTGGGGCTGGTTTATATCAGACAGGGGGCGATTGGTGACAGTGACTGTGGGGCTGGTTTATGTCAGACAGGAGGGGATTGGTGTCAGTGACTGTGGGGCTGGTTTATGTCAGACAGGAGGGGATTGGTGTCAGTTACTGTGGGTCTGGTTTATATCAGACAGGGGGAGATAAGTGTCAGTGACTCTGGATTAGTTTATATCAGACAGAGGGAGATTGGTGTCAGTGACTGTGGGGCTTGTTTATATCAGACAGGACGAGTTTGGCGTCAGTGACTGTGGGGCTGGTTTATATCAGACAGGGGGAGGTTGGTGTAAGTGACTGTGGGTCTGGTTTATGTCAGACAGGGGGAGATTGGTGTCAGTGTCTGTGGGACTGGTTTATATCAGACAGGGAGAGATTGGTGTCAGTATCTGTGGGGCTGGTTTATATCAGACAAGGTGAGATTGCTGTCAGAGACTGTGTGGCTCGTTTATATCAGACAGGAAAAGATTGGTGTCAGTGACTGTGTGTCTGGTTTATATCAGACAGGGGGCGATTGGTATCAGTGACTGCGCGGCTGGTTTATATCAGACAGGGGGAGATTGGCGTCAGTGACTGTGGAGCAGGTTTATATCAGACAGGGGGAGATTGGTGTCAGTGTCTGAGGGGTTGGTTTATATCTGACAGGGGAGATTGGTGTCAGTGACTGTGGGGCTGGTTTATATCAGACAGGTGGAGATTGGTGTCAGTGACTGTGGGGCAGGTTTATATTAGACAGGGGGAGATTGGTGTCAGTGTCTGTGGGGCTGTTTTATATCAGACAGGGGGAGATTGGTGTCAGTGACTGTGGGGCAGGTTTATATCTGACAGGTGGTGTTTGGTGTCAGTGTCTGTGGGGCTGGTTTATATCAGACAAGGGGAAATTGGTGTCAGTGTATGTGGGCCTGGTTTATATCAGACAGGGGGAGATTGGTGTCAGTGACTGTGAGGCTGGTTTATATCAGACAGAGGGCGATTGGTGTCAGTGTGTTTGGGGCTGGTTTATATCAGACAGGGAGAGATTGGTATCAGTGTCTGTGGGGCTGGTTTATCTCAGACAG
>NW_025158059.1:0-1489 GCF_004010195.1 Chiloscyllium plagiosum
ACCGAGATGTAGGTGTATTCATATCCAGTTCAATGTTGGTGCAGGCTTGAAAGACCAAATGGCCTACTCCTGCTCCCAGTTCTCTCTCACTATGACCAGGACAGCAAGAGACCATAAGACCTAGGAGCATAAATTAGGCCATTCAGCCCATCAGGTCTGCTCCACCATTCAATCATGGCTGACAAGTTTCTCAATCCCATCTCTAGCTTTCTCCCCGCAACCCTCAATCTCCTTGATACACAAGAACTTATTTATCTCTGTCTTGAATATACTCAGTGACTTGCCCAACACAGCCTCTGTGGCAATGAATTCCATAGATTTGACACTCTCTGGCTACAAAGGTTTCCCCTTTATCTGTGTTCTCAAAGGTCTTCCGTTTACTCTAAGGCTGTGCCCTTGGGACCTAGTCTCTCCTACCAATGGAACCATCTCCCCAACATCCACCCTGTCCAGGCCAATCAGTATTCTGTATGTTTCAATTAGATCCCCCAAGCGTGGGCTGTAAATCTGCGTAAACCAGACCCTTCAGGATGAGGTACAGCACGGGTTAGGTTCAGCAAAGTGAGAATGGAGGGAGGATGTGGGGATGGAGATTTTCAGCGTTGAGGAAATAAGCGAGGAAAGAAAGTTCAATCTAAATTAGAATTGAATGGATGGGCTGATGGGCCAAGGAGTGGCAGATAAAGTTTCATTTAGATAAATCTGAGGTGTTGCGTTTCGGAAAGGCACATCAGAGCAGGATTTACACACTTCATGGGAAGGCCGCGGGGAGTGTTCCTGTATCAAGAGACCATGGAGTGCAGATGAGTAGTTCTGTGAAAGTGGAGTCACAGGTAGACACGGTAGTGAAGAAGGCGTTTGGGGGCACTTGCCTTTATTGAGCAGAGCATTGAGTACAGGAGTTGGGAGTCATGTTATGGCTGTACATGACATTAGTTAGGCCACTTTTGGAATACTGCATTCAGTTCTGGTCTCCTATGTTAGAAAGATGCTGTGAAACTTTAAAAGTGTTTGGAAATGATTTACAAAGCTGTTGCCAGAGTTGGAGGGTTTGAGTTATAGGGAGAGGCTGAAAAGACTGTGGCTGTTTTCCCTGGAGCGCAGGAGACTGAGAGATGACCTTATAGAGGTTTATAAGGGGCATGGATAGGAGTCCAAAACGAGGGAGAGAGAAAAAGAAATTTACACTGCAGTGAATCTGCACAGTTACTGGACATCGCAGTGCATCTGGGAAAAGTTAATGAACAGCAAAATTCACAGCTGACCATGGAGGAACCTGTGTGGGGGAGCTCACAGCACAGAAACAGAGAAGTGTATACTCTTTAACGTGTAACCCAGCTGTAAGTCTGCAGTCGTGAATGGAGTAAAAACCTGTGTGGGGGAGCTCACAGAACAGGAACAGAGAAGTGTATACTCTTTAATGTGTAACCCAGCTGTAAATCTGCAGTCGTGAATGGAGTAAAAATAATGACTGCAGATGCTGGAAACC
>NW_025158060.1:0-1489 GCF_004010195.1 Chiloscyllium plagiosum
ATGATGAGATTACACCCTTTGAAAATCCCAATGATATTGTCAGATTCAACATAGATTTTCAAAAGGAAAATACCATTTGAAAAGTATGCTTGAATTTTATGAGGTGGTAGCTCGCAGAGTGGATAAAGTGGGGATGCAGGGGAGATCTGCAATATAGGGAATACTACATTAACACAGATTGGGGAAACGTGAAAAGAATCCTAATGAGGTTTGGGTCTCAGAAGTGAAGGAAGGATATCAATGTCTTTGGGAATAGAATGCTTGTTAATTCAGCTAATTCTTGTTTAATGAAGAGACATCAATTTCACAAGCAGTGTTACAAACACATAAACAGGTTTATAATGTATGTATATAAAACGAGTATGTCCACATCGGTGTAGTTTTATAGAAATACACATATAGTTTCATTTTATGTATTTGTGTATATAAATAAGAGGAATGCATGGGAGGTGACAAAGAGATGGGATTGCTAAAGTGTATGAAGTGCTCCTTCCACAAATAGGATGCTCAGGTGAGTGTCACACTTGACTTAGTTGGTGGTACCAATGAAGCACAAAGATTCAAGTTCAAGTCCCATTCTCAGGCTTGGGTTGAAAAACCCAGGTTGATGCTCCAATGCAGGGCGGAGGGCTTGCTGCATTATCAGTGACATGAAACCAAGTTAATCTGCCTGCTTGAGTGAAGGTAAAAGATCCATGGCACTATTTTGAAGAAAAGTGGGAAGCTATCTCTGTTGCCCTGGCCAATCTGTTTCCCCCAATCAATCCCACAAAACTAATAGATTATCTAGTCATTTTCTCATTACTGATTATGGGAGTTTGCTGTACATACTGGTTATTGCGTTTTGTTACAATAGATGCTGCTTTTCATTGGCTGTCAAGCACTTTGGAACTTCCAGTGGTCTTGAGAGGTGTTATATAAATGGAACTATTTCCTTTTATCTACTAAGAGGGAAGTGTTACAATGTCCAAGAATGAACAGCATAATAGATCAGGTAAATGAGCCAAATGAGTTTATATGTAGAGATTTAAAAGTCTGTATGCAAAGTTAGTGCAAATTAGTTCAGGAGTAATATTGACAAGGTCAGCCAGTTAGCTGAGGGGAGATGTCCAGAGGAATTGACAAATACAACTGCAGAATAATTTCAAACATGAGGTATAGCGTTACAGAACATAAAATGAACACTGGAAAAGGGAGACTCCTTCAGAAAGCTATGTATAAATAAGAGTAGATGCAAGAACAAATGGAAATAAAGAGTCTGTTTGACATGGTTAAAATCAACAGCAATATGACAAATAAGGAAGGAGGTTAGGAGGCCGATTATGTAATCAGAAGAAACTTTGAAACAAACATTAAAGAATTCTAAAAAAAATTGGCAAAGAAAGAGTATTCAAGCGTGAATTGAGACCTCAGAGAGGAGATTGAGTTGTTGTTGATGGAAATATTGATGAGTCTGTGTCAGCTACTTCACTTCATATGATGTAGCAGA
>NW_025158061.1:0-1489 GCF_004010195.1 Chiloscyllium plagiosum
ACTCAGCCGTAACTCACTCTGCACACTGCTACAGGGCTCAGCTGTACCTCACTCTGCACCCCACTCTGACTCAGCCATAACTCACTCTGCATTCCGCTCTGACTCAGCTGTAACTCACCCTGCACTGCGCTCTGACTCAGCTGTAACTCACTCTGCACCACGCTCTGTCTCAGCCGTAACTCACTCTACACCCTGCTCTGAGTCAGCCGTAACTCACTTTGCACCGCGCTCTGACTCAGCTGTAACTCACTCTGCACCATGCTCTGTCTCAGCCGTAACTCACTCTACACCCTGCTCTGAGTCAGCCGTAACTCACTCTACACCCTGGTCTGAGTCAGCCGTAACTCACTCTGCACCGCGCTCTGACTCAGCTGTAACTCACTCTGCACCGCGCTCTGACTCAGCTGTAACTCACTCTGCACCCCGCTATGACATAGTTGTACCTCACTCTGCACCCCGCTCTGACTCAGCAGTAACTCACTCTGCACCCCGCTCTGACTCAGCCGTAACTCACTCTGCACCCCGCTCTGACTCACTTGTAACTCACTCTGCACCCCGCTCTGACTCAGCCGTAACTCACTCTGCACCCCGCTCTGAGTCAGCCGTAACTCACTCTGCACCCTGCTCTGACTCAGCCGTAACTCACTCTGCACCCCGCTCTGACTCAGTTGTACCTCACTCTGCACCCCGCTCTGACTCAGCTGTACCTCACTCTGCACCCCGCTCTGACTCAGCCGTAATTCACTCTGCACCCCGCTCTGACTCAGCCGTAACTCACTCTGCACCGCGCTCTGACTCAGCCGTAACTAACTCTACACCCCTCTCAGACTCCGCAGTAATTCACTCTGCACCACGCTCTGACTCAGCTATAACTCACTCTGCACCCTGCTCTGAGTCAGCCGTGACTCACTCTGCACTCCGCTCTGACTCAGCCATAACTCACTCTGCACCCTCCTCTGACTCAGCCGTGACTCACTCTGCACCCCGCTCTGACTCAGCTATAACTCACTCTGCACCCTGCTCTGACTCAGCCGTGACTCACTCTGCACCCCGCTCTGACTCAGCCATAACTCACTCTGCATCCTGCTCTGACTCAGTCATAACTCACTCTACACCCCGCTCCAGGACTCAGCCGTAACTCACTATGCACTCTGCTCCTGGACTCAGTCGTAACTCACTCTGCACCCTGCTCCAGGATGCAGCCGTAACTCACTCTGCACCCCGCTCTGACTCAGCCGTGACTCACTCTGCACCCCGCTCTGACTCAGCCGTGACTCACTCTGCACCCCGCTGTGACTCAGCCATAACTCACTCTGCACCCTGCTCTGACTCAGCTGTAACTCACTCTGCACCACGCTCTGACTCAGCCGTAACTCACTCTACACCCCGCTCCAGGACTCAGTTGTAACTCACTCTGTACTCTGCTCCAGGACTCAGCTGTAACTCACTCTGCACCCCGCTCTGACTCAGCCGTAACTCACTCTGCAGC
>NW_025158062.1:0-1489 GCF_004010195.1 Chiloscyllium plagiosum
TGGGGATGAAGCGGGAACAGGTTACTAAGTTCGAGACACCATGATCATATTGAATGGTAAAACAGGCTTGAAGAGCCAAATGTCCTACTCTCTATATTTCTATACTTCTACGTAATGTACTTCCATTGCATTCACAAACCTGGAATATGTTAACAAGGATGTTACTAGAATTTTTGCGGGATCTCAAACATCAATTCCAGATTTAAATGGGCACAATGCTCATTACAACAGCATCCAATGCATATTTTTTCCATATTCATGGCACTTGAATATATTCATCCTTAAGCTAGAGATTCAACATTCATTTGCAGTACTGATATCTTGACAAGTGTCTATAGTATAGAGGAGTTGGTGCTGGACATCTTAAAATGCATAAAATTGGATGAATCACTGGGATCTGATCAGATGTAGCCCAGAACTCTGTTGGAAGATAAGGAAGTGATGCTGTGCCTCTTGCTGAGATATTAGATCATTGATAGCCATGGGGAGGAGCCAGAAGACTGGAGGTTTTACAACGTGGTGCCACTATTTCAGAAAGGTGGTAAGGAAAAGCCAGGGAACTATAGACCAGTGAGCCTGACATCAGTGGTGAGTAAGTTGCTGGAGGGAATCCTAAAGGTCAGGATTTATATGTATTTGGAAAGGCAAGGACTGATTAGGGATAGTCATCATGGCTTTGTGCATGGGAAAATCATGTCTCACTGACTTAATTGATTTTTTTGAAGAAGTAACAAAGAGGATTGATGAGGGCAGAGTGGTGGTCATGATCTATATGGACTTCAGTAAGGTGTTCAACAAGGTTTCTCATGGTAGACTGATTAGCAAGGTTAGATCTCATGGAATACAGGGAGAACTAGCCGTGTGGATACAGAACTGGCTCAAGGGTAGAAGACAGAGGGTGGTCGTGGAGGGTTGCTTTACAGACTGGAGGCCTGTGACCAATGGAGTCCCACAAGGATCGGTGCTGGGTCCACTACTTTTCATCATTTATATAAATGATTTGGATGTCAGCATAAGAGATATCGTTAGTAAGTTTGCTAATGACACAAAAATTGGAGGAGTAGTGGACAGTGAAGAAGGCTACCTCAAAGTACAACGGGATCTTGATCAGGTGGGCCAATGGGCCGAGGAGTGGCAGATGGTTGCTTAATTTAGATAAATGTGAGGTGCTGCATTTTTCAAAGGAAAATCAGGCAGGACTAATACACTTAATGGTAAGGTCCTGGGGAGTGTTGCCAAACAAAGTCAGCTTGGAGTGCAGGTTCACGGTTCCTTGAAAGTGGAGTGCAGGTGGACAGGATAGTGAAGAAGGTGTCTGTACGTTTGCCTTTGTTGATCAGTTTGCCTTTGTTGAGTATAAGAGTTACGAGATCATGTTGCAGTTGTACAGGACATTTGTTAGGCCACTTTTGGATTACTTGGTGCAAGTCTGGTCTCCCTGCTATAGGAAAGTTGTTGTGAAATTTGAAACGGTTCAGAAAAGATTTTC
>NW_025158063.1:0-1489 GCF_004010195.1 Chiloscyllium plagiosum
TAGAACTCTGGTGCCACCTCACTGAGAGTATTGTGCACAGTTCTGTTTATAGGGAGGATGTAGAGGTTTTGGAAATGGTTCAGAGGACATTTTACTCTGTTTTTGCCTGTTTTGGAGGGAAGGTCTAATGAGCAAAGGCCAACAAACTTGAGGATGTTGAGCATAAAGAGAAGAAGATGAAGTGGTGGCTAAATTTAGACATACACGATGATCCGCGGATTAGGTATGGTGGACATTGAGATCCTTTTTTTATCGGATGGTGATGGCGAGCACGAGTGCATATAGGTTTAAATTGCGATGTGATAGATATAGGGCAGATATCGGAGATATCTTCTTTATTCACAGAATAGTTGAGATATGGAACGCACTGACTGCAACAGTGCGAGACTCGTCAATTTCATGCGTTATTAATTGTTAATTGGATGAACATACAGATGAAAATGGAGAAGTGCAGTAAAGATAATGTTCAGATTGGTTTCACAGTTGGGCACAACATTAAGGAACAAAGGGTCTGTACTGCGCTGTAATGTCTTATGTTCTACAACATACTGTGAAACAATCCCAACGCTGCTGACCTTGCAATGGCTTGTCAACCTACCTCAAGTCCGTCCTTCCAGCGAGAGCTTCCAAACAATCACCCACTCTGTTCCCCTTACAACAGCTGTGAAACCATCCTGTCTCTGTTCTTGTCGAGATAACGCCTGTGACTCTATCGCCACTCGGTTTTGCGAGCAATAGCCTGTAGCCGATCCCCACTCTATTATCCAAGCAATGGCCTGTGAACGCATCCCACGCTGGTTCCGTAGCAATTGCTGGCGAACTCATCCCTACTCTGTTTTCCTTGCAGCAGAATGTGAAACCCCACCCCCTGAATATTCTCCCAACAATGGCCTGTGAACACACACACACTGTTCCGCTCGAGGCAACCTGCGACCCTATTCCAACTCTATTTCCCTCAGAACGACCTCAGAAACTATTCCCACTCTGTTCCCCAGCATTGACCTGTAAACACGTCTCTACTCTGTTCCCCAAGCAACGAATTATGAACGCTTATGTGAAGTCTGTTTTTCCAGAAGGGGCTTTGGAGCAAACTCCCAGTGTGTTCTCCTGTCAACAGACTGTCACCCAATTCCTCCCTGTGACTCGTTCGCCACTATGATTCATTTGGAACAGCCTGTCAGCCGATCGGCACGCCATTCCCCTAACAATGGCCAGTGAAACCATCCACAAGCTCATTGCAACGGACTGTGAGCTTATGCCAGAATGTTCTCCCAGCGATAGCCTGTGTATAAATCCCCATTCGCTCCTCCCAGCAATGGCCTGTGAACCCATCTTAACCCGGTTCTCCAAGGAATGACCTGTGCACTCAGCCTCGCTCTATTCCCATCTAAACGCCCATTGAACCCAGCCCAACTCTGCTCTCCTAGAAACGGACTGGTAACCTATCTTAAATCTATTCCCCTCGCAAAAGCCTGAGAGCCCATCCCCG
>NW_025158064.1:0-336 GCF_004010195.1 Chiloscyllium plagiosum
TCTGGTGGGTTTTGTGGTGGAACTGGTGTTCCTGGGAGCAGATGGGGTGAAGTCGGAGGAATTGGGAATGAGGGATAGCATTTTTAGAAGATGCAGGGTGGGCCGAGATGAAGTCCAGGTAGCTGCAGGTGTTGGTGGGTTTTTTTTACAGAGCAGCGAGGAGAGAGGGTGGAGAGAAGCAAGGGCTGCTGGGAAGGGTAGGTTTTTCCACTTTTTCCTGTCCAGGAGCAGCGGGAGACACAGTGGAGGTGACGTGGAGACCAGGAGAGTGCCGGGAAGGTAAGGACTGAGTATATATTTGTGCAGACTCTAAACCTGAGATTCTACACGTGTAGT
>NW_025158064.1:383-1489 GCF_004010195.1 Chiloscyllium plagiosum
TGGCATGTGCCTCTTGCTTGATGTGGGAGCTCAGGGACGTGTCTGTCATTTCTGACTCTTACACTTGCAGGAAGTGTGTCCAGCTGCAGCTGTGTTTGACCACATGACGGCTCTGGAGCTGCGGATGGACTCACTGTGGAGCATCCGCGATGATGAGGAGGTCGTGGATAGCACGTTTAGTGAACTGGTCACACCGCAGGTTAGAATTGCTGAGGGAGACAGTGAATGGGTGACCAAAAGGCAGAAAAAAGAGTAGGAAGGCAATGCAGGTGTCCCCTGCGGTCATCTCCTTCCAAGACAGCTATACTGTTTTGGATACTGTTGGGGGAGATGGTTCACCAGGGGATGGCAGTAGTTGGCAAGAGCATGGCACCATGGCGGGCACTGCTGTTCAGAAGGGCAGGAAAACGTCTCGTAGGGCCATAGTCATAGGGGATTCTATTGTGAGGGAAGTAGATAGGCGGTTCGGTGACTGAAAACGGGACTCCCAGATGGTATGTTCTCTCCCAGGGGTTCGGGTCAGGGATGTCACCGATCGGCTGCAGAGCATTCTAAAAGGGGAGGGTGAACAGCCAGTTGTCTTGGTGCATATAGGCACCAACGATAGAAGTAGAAAACGAGATGAGGTCCTGAAAGAAGAATTCAGGGAGCTCGGAGAGAAGTTAAAGAGGAGGACCTCAAAGGTAGTGATCTTGGGATTACTACCAGAGCCATGTGCTAGCCAACATAGAAATGAAAAAGATAGGCAGGATGAACATGTGGCTTGAGAGACGGTGTAGGAGGGAGTGGTTCAGATTTGTTGGACATTGGGACCGGTTCTGGGGAAGGTGGGAATATTACAAAAGGGACGATCTACATCGGAACCAGACCAGAACCAATGTCCTTTGGGGGAGTTTTTGCTCCTGCTCTCGGGGCGGTTTTAAACTAATGTGGCAGGGGGCTGGGGACCAGAAGAGAAACCAAGTAGGCAGCGAGATGGAGACTGGAGACTGAAGAATCATGAAGATAGCATTAATAAAGGGAAGAGTAGGCAGGGAGCAGATGAGCGCAAAAGAACTGGTGGCCTGAAATGCATCTATTTTAATGCAAGGAGCATAGTGTGTAAG
>NW_025158065.1:0-1489 GCF_004010195.1 Chiloscyllium plagiosum
TCGAGTGATGAATGTTGAGAGGTGACTGAATCGTGACATATAAGATAATCAGAGGGTTCTATAGGGTGGACATTCCTCGGATGGCTGTCATGAGGGGTCATAGCTTTAAATTGAGGGGCGATAGACATAGGGCAACTGTCAGAAGTAGTTTCCTTACTCAGAGCGTAGTAGTGGTGTGAAACGCACAGCCTGCAACAGTAGTAGACTCGCCAAATTTAAAGGCATTTAAATGGTCATTGGATACACATATGGATGTAAACGGAATAGTGCAGAGTAGATAGGCTTCAGATTGGTTCCACATGCCAAAGGGCCTGTACTGTGCTACAATGTTTTATGTTATACAGAGAATACAGAGGAAATTTCCCAGTATGCTGCCTGAAATGGACGGCATAACTTACGAGGAAAGTTTGAATGATTAAGGCTTTTCTCGTTGGACAGAAGAATGGTGAGAGGCGAGTTGACAGAGGTGTACAAAATGATGAAAGTCAGAGAAAGGTTGAATAGTCAGAGACATTTTTTGCAGAGAATAAACGGCTATCAGGAACGAACATAATTTTAAAAGATTGGAGGAAGGTTTAAGGGAAATGTCAGAGGTTGGTTCTTTATACAGAGAATGGTGGATGCGTGGAATGCACTGCCGGCAGTGGTAGGAGAGTCTAACACATTAGGGACATATAACTGACTCTTGGATATACACATGGATAAAATGAAAGGTACATCGGTTAGTTTGATTTTAGAGTAGGATAAAACGTCGGCATAGCATCAAGGTCTGAAGGGCCGATACTGCACTGAACATTTCTATGTTCTTTGTTAATAGAGCTTCATCTCCTCAAACAGTGGTTGGCCAAGATTTAAGAATTATTACCAAGGTTTCACATGTCTTCAGAAGAGCATTCCATACCGTTGGAATCCTCATGCTGCCCTTCCCTTTCTTATGTGTAATGCGGATAGTTTTAGATAACGATTAATCTCAGTTCTACCTTTTGTTAATGCGTGGAAGTTCTTTTGCTGCAAACCCCACCTCAGATCTAGAGAAGGACAAATTCAGAGGAAGTCCCCAAGTGAGTAATACATGACTCACTTTAAGTTTTTTAAAGTTAAACTCATTTTGACATTAACTGTGTTTTAATCTATGTCCATTGCTCACTCTCTTTGTCTCTCTCGCACTGTTAGTGTTAACCCGACAGTCGAGAGCGGGGTGCTGGAAGAGCATAGCAGGTCAGGCAGCATCCAAGGAGGAGGAGAATCCAAGTTTCGATCACAAGTCCTTCATGTGGACTCCTTATGACGGGCTCTTGTCCGAAACGTCAATTCTCCTTCTCTTCGGATGTGGCTTGACTCACTGTTCTTTTCCAGCACCTGACTTTCGACTCAGATCTCCAGCATCTGCAGGCTTCATTTCCTACTTGTCTTAACGTGTGAGCCTGTTCAATTAATGATCCACCATAAACTGATCCCAATTCCTTCAGATGCTAATTGCATGCAATAG
>NW_025158066.1:0-1489 GCF_004010195.1 Chiloscyllium plagiosum
TTGGTGATCACTGTGTTACATGATGGACCCACACTGCTGCTCACTGTGTTCCATGATGGACCGACATTGGTGATCACTGTGTTACGTGATGGACCCACATAGCTGCTCACTGTGTTACATAATGGACCCACATTGCTGATCAATGTGTTACATAATGAACCCACATTGCTGCTCACTGTGTTACATGATGGACCCACATTGCTGCTCACTGTGTTACATGACGGAACAAATTGCTGTTCACTGTGTTACCGGATGCACCGACATTGCTGATCACTGTGTTACATTATGGAACCACATTGCTGCTACTGTGTTACATGATAGACCCACACTGCTACTCACTGTGTTACATAATGAACCCACATTGCTGCTCACTGTGTTACACGATGGACCCACATTGCTGATCAATGTGTTACACGATGGACCCACATTGCTGCTCACTGTATTACATGATGAACCCACACTGCTGCTCACTGTGTTACATAATGAACCCACATTGCTGCTCACTGTGTTACTGGATGCACCCACATTGCTGATCACTGGGTTAAATTAGATTAGATGAGATTACTTACAATGTGGAAACAGGCCCTTCGGCCCACCAAATTATGGACCCACATTGCTGATCACTGTGTAACATGATGGACCCACGTTGCTGCACACTGTATTACATAATGGAACCACATTGCTGCTCACTGTGTTACATAATGAACCCAAATTGCTGCTCACTGTGTTACATAAAGGACCCACATTGCTGCTCACTATGAGACATGATAGAACCACATTGCTGCTCACTGTGTTACATTATGGATCCATATTGCTGATCACTGTGAGACATGATAGAACCACATTGCTGCTCACTGTAATACATGATGGACCCACATTGCTGCTCACTGTGTTACATAATGGATCCACATTGCTGCTCACGGTGTTAGATAATGGACCCACATTGCTGATCAGTGTGTTACATGACAGAACCACATTGCTGCTCACTGTGTTACACGTTGAACCCAGATTGCTGCCCACTGTGTTACATCATGAACCCATATTGCTGCTCACTGTGCTACATAATGAACCCACATTGCTGTTCACTGTGTTACATACTGGACCCACATTGCTGCTCACTGTATTACATAATGGACCCACATTGCTGCTCACTGTATTTCATAATGGACACACATTGCTGCTCACTGTATTACATGATGGACCCACATTGCTGCTCACTGTGTTACATAATGGACCCACATTGCTGCTCACTGTGTTACATGATGAACCCACATTGCTGATCACTGTGTTACATAATGAACCCACACTGCTGCTCACTGTGTTACATGATGAACCCACATTGCTGCTCACTGTGTAACATAATGGACCCACATTGTTGCTCACTTTGTTACATGATGAACCCACATTGCTGCTCACTGTGTTACATGATGAACCACATTGCTGGTCACTGTATTATATGATGGACCCACATTGCTGCTCACTGTGTTAC
>NW_025158067.1:0-1489 GCF_004010195.1 Chiloscyllium plagiosum
GTCCCTGTCCCTGGCAGTGTTTGATGGGGGGGACGGTGTAGAGGGAGTGTCTGATGTTTGACCCCATGTTGCTTTTTCTGAGGTGACCATAATTGGATATTCGCTGGAAATCCCGGATGTGATCATGGGAATTACATTCCTGGCGGCTGGGACGAGTGTTCCTGACTGCATGGCGAGCATCATCGTGGCCCGGCAGGGTAAGGCCAGCCTCTGCTGGAGAGGACGTTCCCGGGGGGAAGCATTAATAGCTGACTGTCTTCCTCAGGAGAACATCAGATCCCGGAGCAGGAGTGGGTCGTCTGGCCCCTGCAGCCTGCCCCGCTGTTTAATAAGGTCATGGCTGACCCCTTCATGAACTCAGCTCCACTTACCCACCCTCTCACCGTATCCCGTAACTCCTTTACTGTTCCAAAACCTTTACCTTAAAAACATTCAACGAGGTCGCCTCAACTGGGCGGGGGGGGGAATCCCACCGATTGCTAACCCTCTGGGTGAAGGGGTTCCTCCTCAGCTCCATCCTAAACCTGCTCTCCCACTGTTCCAAAACCTTTACCTTAAAAATATTCAACGAGGTCGCCTCAACTGGGCGGGGGGGGAATCCCACCGATTGTTAACCCTCTGGGTGAAGGGGTTCCTCCTCAGCTCCATCCTAAACCTGCCCCCACCCCCCCACGTTATTTTGAGGCTGTGCCCAGTTAATGGGAACACCCTCCCTGCATCGCTCTGATCTACTCCCTTCATCAGTCTCTATGTTTCGATGAGATTCTCTCCCATTCTTCCCCAATTCCAATGAGCACGGTCCCAGTCTACGCAACCCCCCTCAACTTCAGAATCCGCCCCGCTCTGTACCCCCTACAGTGCCAGGACATCCCCTCTTAAGGAAGTGGACCAACACTGTACACAGCACTCCAGGATGGCCTCACCAGCACCATGTACAGTTCCCTGGTTTTCAACTCCATCCCTCAAGCAATGAAGGATAATACTCCAAGTGCCTTCTCAATGAGCTGCAGACTACCTTTCTGTGACTCCTGCAGAAGGACACCCAGGTCACTCTGCACAGCGGCACGTTGCAACCTTTCACTGTTTAAATAATCGTCCATTTCGCTGTTACTCTGATCAAAATCAATGGCCTCACATTTACCGACAGCATTCCCCATCATATCACCGTGCTTTCATCACTCCTGACCCATTTACAAAGGCTGGTTATTACTCCCTGTTCTCACCACAATATACCCCCCTTCCTCATGTCGCAGCTCATCAACTTCTGGTGCCCTCAACACACCACCCCCTTACCTTCACCAGCTGCGGACTCATCTATTCTAACCCTCTCCCCTCACCTCTCCCACTTTTGACCCTCAGGATTTATCTACTCATCCTAAACTCTGCCGCCCCGTGTCCCTAACACACACTGAGTTCCAGCTTAGAGAAAGAGAGAGAGAGAGAGAGAGAGAGAAAGAGAGAGAGAGAGAGACCTCCCCAGATACAGGGG
>NW_025158068.1:0-1489 GCF_004010195.1 Chiloscyllium plagiosum
GAGAATCGGGCTGGTATTGAATAAGAGGGACACGATGGGGTGGGGTAGGGAGCTAATGAGGTGAGTTCAATAAGATAGCACCAGAAATCTAGCTCAGCTTCGTACAGGCAATCCCTCTGTCACTGTCAATGAAAATGAATTTGAGACAAATTACTGTGTTATACAGCTCAATGTGTCGAAGACTCTGTAGTCCTCCTTCCCAGTTGCAAAGCTGCAGGACAAATGCTCTTTCAACAATGCTCGGTGGGTCTGGTGGTATAGCTCCCTCTGGGAAGGGAATGGTCCCCCTCTGTACTAGCCCATCCACTATGCCCGCCATGCTCTGTCAACAAACCGTGGTGTAATTGCCCCTTATATACCATGCTCGGGGTAATCTGTGCAGGGCAGCACCAACCTGAGAAAGCTGAACTGTGTGCCCCTTGGCCTTTTAAAGATGGCACCAGTGCCAGGGATCACGGAATATCCAGGGGCACCCGGGCGACTGTGTGTATCTCCAGTCATGATGGGTGGGAGAATCGGGCTGGTATTTAATAAGAGGGACACGATGGGGTGGGGGAGGGAGCTAATGAGGTGAGTTCAATAAGATAGCACCAGGAATCTAGCTCAGCTTCGTACAGGCAATCCCTCTGTCACAGTCAATGAAAATGAATTTGAGACAAATTACTGTGTTATACAGCTCAATGTGTCGAAGACTCTGTAGTCCTCCTTCCCAGTTGCAAAGCTGCAGGACAAATGCTCTTTCAAAACTCTCCATCGCCTGAACTCACACGAGTATACCATTCACTCATAATTCTCCATAATACTGATCCATATTGCATGATACTATCGAAATGTCTTCATTTCAGCATTCTGGAACCAGTGAACATATCTTTCCATGACATTTCTTCTCGGTCTCCCCTTCCCTGTCTCTATCCCAAAACGCACGTAGTTGCAGTCATACGGTTCTACAGACAGAAACAGGCCCTTCGGCCCAGATGTTCCATGCCAAACAAACTGTACATCCACACTCAACATAATGTCCCAACTTCTATACTCAATGCTCTGATGAAGGCCAGTGTGCCAACAGCCTTCTTCACTGTCCTGTGTATCTGTAACTCAAATTTCAGATAACCGTGCACTTGATCTCCAACGTCCTTTTGTTGCACTACACGCCTTAAGGCACTATCATTCGTCATTAAATTCCTACTTGGATTTGACTTTCCTAAATGCAAGACACTTATCTATATTAAACTACATTTGCCGTTTCTCAGCCCACTTCCTCAGATGATCAGGGTACTGCTGCAATTTCTGATAATGTTCCTCACTGTAAATGATGCCTCCTAATTTAGTGTCATCTACAAACTTACTAACATTGCGTTGTGCACTCTGGTCCAAATCATTGATAGAGATAACAAACAGCAATGGGCCCAGGACCGATCACTGAGGCACTCCACTAGTCACAGGCCTCCAGTCCGACAGCATACCTCTACCATAGCCATTTGCTTCATAA
>NW_025158069.1:0-1489 GCF_004010195.1 Chiloscyllium plagiosum
GCCGAATTAAGAGAGGAGGTAAGAATACAGAACTCAGGAGAGGTTATTAAAATCACCAGCACAGTCACAAATAGGATAGAGCATCTGGAAATGTTTAACAATCAAACTTCAAGGGCACTGCGCAAATGAATGACAATGAGAAGTGGGACGGTTAATGCAGGACTGAAGGGGTTACAACTGAATGCATGCTGTTTAAGGAATAAGGTAAATGAGCTTGTGGCGCTGAATTAAATCAGCAGGTATGAAGCGATGGACATCACGGAGATGTGGCTGCAAGGGGATCTGAATATTTAAGGATATTTGTCCTATCGAAACAATAAGCAGGTGGGCAGAGGGAGTGGGTTTGCATTATTAGTAAGAAATTAAATTTAATCAATAGTAAGAAAGGAAGTAAGGTGAGATGGTGTAGAATCTGAGTAGGTAGAATGGAGGGACCACAAAGGTAAGATAACCACAGTTGAAGTCTTGTACAGGGCTCCAAAGAGTAGTCAGGATCTGGGGCACAAGATACACCAGAAGATAGAAAAGATGTGTAGAAAAGGCAAAGCACAGTAATCATGGGTGATTTCAGTATGAAGGGGAACTGGGAACATTAGATGGTAGTGGTTCGCAAGAAAATGAATTTTAGGAATATTTAGGAGATGGCTTTTTGGAGCAACTTCTGGTGGAGCCCACTCGGGAACAGATGATACTGGATTTAATGATGCAGGATTCGTAATGGAGATTAGGGTGAACGTAAACTTCGGAAACAATGATCAGAACATGATTGAATTTATTCTGCAATTTGAGAGAGAGAAGTTAGCGTCAGAGGTATTGGTATTTCAGCTGAATAAAGGCAACTACAGAGGCATAAGTAAGAAGCTGGGTAGAATTGACTGGGAGAGAGGTCAAGCATGAAAGACAGGGGAACAGCAGTAGCAGCAGATTCCAAGATTAATTCAGGAGACACAGCAGAGATTATTGCCGAGGAATAGAAAGCATGGTAAAGGGAGGATGAGACAGCCAGGGCTGACAAGGGAAGTCAGGGATTGCATAAAAGCAAAAGATTTGGAGAGATGGGAGAGGAGAGAGGAGGGAGGAGAGATAGAAAGGGGAGTCGGGAGTGGAGAGAGGTTGTCAACAGGTTTAGGTCCACGTGATTTCGACCCTGGCATGTTCAGCCTCACTCATCACTGAACCATGGATCGGTTTGATGGAAATGGTGGACTGATGAATTATCGTCGGGAAAATGTTACAGATTGTCGTTGAATACAATTCTGTTTCTGCTGCTGCTGTGGTCTACAGCATCAAATGATAACCCAATTTGAGTTGCAATATCTACAATTCAATTCTATTGACTGTCCCCCAGTTCAAACCGAAACCCATTCACCCATCAGCCCTCTATTCTGTACCTAACCTGGTTTCTGATGCGGTAACACTTGCATTTTCATTATCTCATTCTGCTGAGGGCCTCTCTCTGGTGTCACGCCTCTAATTTGTTACTTCAACT
>NW_025158070.1:0-1489 GCF_004010195.1 Chiloscyllium plagiosum
TACGTGCGTCTGACCACTGTACTCGTCCCTTGTCGTGTACTGGTCCTGAATTGGCACTTTTACCACTGCGGCCCGGGATCAATTCCCAGTAAGGGCTGTTTTATTCAGCATGAACAGCATGGGCATCTGTGATAGGATTCCTTTCAATGCTTCGAATCAATCAATGTCTCCACGAACATCAGAGTCAATTTTCCAGCCTCTTAAACAAGGAGAAGGTGCCTCGGCACTCCATGAACCAACATGAGATTGAGATATTTATTTTGTTTCCTTGCAATTACGAGGAGCCACAGCGATTGTGTCCATCGCTCTGTGAAATTGAAAAGTGCCGATTCACAGTGTGTGGGACTATTTGGTCTTCCTCACCTGTGATGACGCTGCGACATTGACTGTGATGTTCTCCGGGACGTGTACTGAAAGGGATTCTCGTGTCTGCATGTCAGGAGCTTAAACTTCATCTCGGCTTCAGAACAATGAGGAAGATTCGGTTGTGAGATTAATAAATACCTGCGTTAACCTCGAGCTAGAGAGGAGTGAAACCTACAATGTTCTGATCTGAAGTCAGGCACATTAGACTTTGCGCCACTTTTCCCACGTGTTCTTCACGCTTCCATGCTTCAGAGTTGTGATGTTAACATGGACAGGAGAAATAGCAGGCATATTCAAAAATTTAACCAGGAAAGAAAATCACCACCACTGCTTCAGTCCAATCCTCACCACTTCGTGTTTCAGCGTGAAGACAGATTCAAGACAGAGCCAACGAGAGACAAAACACTCTGCGTGAGATAAAAACAAACATGGCCTGGATTCCATTCCCATTTTCCTGTTATTGTCCAGGCTGCAGAATTACGTTGTGTGTCTCCACACACAAAATTGTTTCCTGGTGACATGGATGAGTTTGCAGTTTCTGGCATCCGACTGTCCTCATCTCTGCACAATCGAAGTCTCAGCCTGTATTTTGGTAAAGTAAAACTGGTACAGGATTATTGCGGTTCAGTAACTGCAGTCTGAAGATGGAACGTGCTGACAGGAATATTAAAACAGCTTGAGGTACGAACATTTTACACCCGCCCCCGATCTCGGCCGTCAGTATGTCTAGGACTAATAGATTTAGTATCACTGTTTCGCTTACTGCCGTTAACTCAGTATTAATGAGCGTCAGACCTTCTTCCGTCTCATTTGCTGGCAGTAATGCACTGTATGCGAGACAATTCATCAAGTTTATTGCCACCGTTGCACCTGCTCACAAGAGAATAGACCACCCAATATTCGCTCTTAGTGTAGTCCAGGGGTCTGCGAGTGTGTACACATTCCAATTCCGCGGGATGTCACTTCTTTTCGGCCGCTCCTGGCATTTGGGGCGAACACTGTCGTGCCAGTACCAGTACCACGGGGTAGCAGCACCACTTCCATCCCAGGCGTTGGTGGTTTCCTTTCTCTGCACAGGCCCATATTATAGCCGCCATCCTGGTCTGATTATTGATAAAGGATC
>NW_025158071.1:0-1489 GCF_004010195.1 Chiloscyllium plagiosum
CTGTTTAGTTGCCTGAGAACCAATTACATAATTACTGGTAGCAAACAGCCTTTGTCACTGGTGAACGAGTGGCCAATTACCAATGAGCTCCTTGTCAAAACAAAGGCTACACTGTGTATAACTCCGTTCATCTCCAATCACACTTCAATTATTGGGTCACTATCAGGTGAATTGCTGTCAAACATTGCAACTATCCTCCACTTTCGATCTGTTTGTAAGGTCGCTCTTTTTACATTTTAGTCCACAATTACACTCAATTCTTTTTTAAAAAATGGTTTTTATATGTATTCGCCCTTAGAAAACTAAAATTTTCCGTTTGAGGAACATTTTCCTGCCCCCATTAGATACAAGAAACCCTGCAGCAGAGAAAACAGATGCTTTAACAACAACGATCGCTGTCGCCTTTGGAGGTCTTGAACCACCAGCCTTTCATTTAACGGTCTAAAACGCGGAAACTTCCAACCTAAAAGCTTGCCCGAACATCTAAAGCAGGCTGTGACGGATTTCAGTCTGTTCTTCCCAGACCGAGAAGTGTCCTCTTATCAGTTTTATTTTTCCAAAATAAAGTCTGGAACATTCATTATGGAGGCATGGGAACAGTCTTATCCCATCCACGACAGACACACCCATGTCACTGAGCACCAACTCTACTCCAATGTCATGTAGGGGAACGAGAATCATCAAAGTTAATGGTCTGTCCTCTTAAAGAAGGGGAAGCGGTCTTGACTGTCTCTGCTCATTCAGGCAGTTCACCCTTCTTCATTCTCCTTGGATTTCACTTCTCACAGAGTTTCTGAAGATTCACAATGTTGAAGACTGGGTCATATGGTTTGCCTTTTTCACATTTTTTTCCACCTACCAATTGATATTTTCTCAAAATCTCTTTAACACTCCTCTGCCTTGCACCATGTCCAGGGTCGAGATTTCCTGGCATTAGGAGAGATTCCCGAGGTTTTCTTTGGAGCCAAGAGAGTTAACTGAAGATGTTCTGCAGCTGTTTATCTTGATGGGGGAGGGAGCGGTGGGGATTGGCACATTGACGATAAGGAGGAAGTATTGTCACTGAACATGGTCAGTGTCCAGAGGACTGTGATTGAAGGAATTTAATGAAATGCAGCACTTGTGCACAGTAAATTCACAGAATACTGCAGAAAACCGACGGGCGCAGCGGTAACTGTGGAAAGAGAAACAGAGGTAACATTTTGAGAGTGATATATTTGTGATCAAGCACTCGACTTTCTAGCGCCCTACACTGCCAGCGAAATTACAGTCACTGAAGTGTTTTTGAAGAAGATTCAGGTCTATTTGTTCATTCAAAAGTCAAAAAAGACAATGCTGCAAACACTCAGAGCTGGCACTGGACAGTGTGGACCGACCTTGAGGGTTTTTTTCTGCTCTGATATACACCTGGGATAATGTGGCACCAGAAGGCCTCCTCACAGCGGGAGGGGCCAAATATGTAAGACTTAGGTGTGGAGGATATTTCCTC
>NW_025158072.1:0-1489 GCF_004010195.1 Chiloscyllium plagiosum
TATATGAGGTATGGTCAGTAGGTTTACAGAAGAGACCAAAATTGGAGGTGTCGTGGACAGTGAAGAAGGTTAGTTCAGAATACAACAGGATCTTGATCAGATAGGCCACTGGGGTGAGGAATGGCAGACGGAGTTCAATTTAGATAAATGTGAGCTGTTGTATTTGGAAAGGCAAATCAGGGCAGGACTGAAACACTTAATGGTAAAGTCCTGAGGAACATTGCTGAACAAAGAGACGTTGGAGTGCAGGTTCATAGTTCCTTGAAAGTAGAGTCACAGGTAGGCGGGGTAGTGAATGCAGCATTTGATACGCACCCACCCCCCGTTATTGGTCAATGCATTGAATGCAGCTGTTGTGATGTCATATTGTGGCAAGACAGGGCACTGATTAAAGCCCGTCTGGAATTCTGTTTTCAGTTCCAATCTCCCCGTTCTTGGAATAATGTTGAGAAACTTGAAAGGGTTCAGAAAATATTTGCAAGGATTTTGCCAGGGTTGGACGGTCTGAGCTATTGGAAAAGGCTTAATAGACTGGGACTATTTCCCCCGGGGAGTTGGAGGCTGAGAGGTGATCTTATAAAATCATGAAGGGCATGGATAAGGTGAGTAGTCAGGGACTTTTTCCCAAGTTCGGTGGGTCCAGAACTAGATGGTACAGGCTTAAGGTGAGAGGGAAACGATTTAAAAGGGATCTAAGGGGCATCTTATTCATGTTGAGGGCATTACAAGTATGGAATGAACTGCCAGAGGAAGGGGTGGAGGCTTGTACAATTGCAGCATTTAAAAGGCATTTGATTGGGTATATGAAGAGGAAGGTTTTTGATGAATAAGGGTGAACCGCTGGCAAATGGGACTCCATTAACGCTTTCCGTTATTGGTCAATGCATTGAATACAGAAGCTGGGACGACATAATGTGGCTGGACAGGACGTTGATTAAGCCACATCTGGAATTCTGATTTCAGTTTGAATTTCCCTGTTCTGGGAAGGATGTTGTGAAACCTGAAAAGGTTTGGACAAGATTTACAAAAACGTTGCCAGGATTGGAGGATTTGGCCTGCAGGGAGAGGCTGAATAGGCTGGGGCTATTTTATCTGGAGAGTCAAAGACTGAGAGGTGACTTCATGGAGATTTATAAAATCACGAGGGGCGTGGATAAGGTGAGAAGCTGGCGTCCTTTTCCCTCCGTTTAGGTGCGTCCAAAACGAGAGCACATGGGTTGAAGTTGAGAGGGCAAAGATTTAAAAGGGATACAAGTGGCAACGTTTTCAAGCTGAGTGCGGTGTGTGTATGGGAGGAGCTACCAGATGAAGTAGTGGAGACTGATAAAATCACAACATTTAAAAGGCTTCCAATTGGGTACATGAATAGGAAGGGTTTTGATGGATGCAGGCCAATAGATGGTAAATGGGAATCCATTAGTTTAGGATTCCTTGTTGTCACAGACGAATTGGACCAAAGGTCTGTTTCTTTGATCTTAATAAATTAAGA
>NW_025158073.1:0-1489 GCF_004010195.1 Chiloscyllium plagiosum
TGGAGGGTTCCCAGTTGGAAGATAAGTGCAAGGGTTCTTTTAGTGCTGGGCAACATTGCAGTTCAGCAAGCTTCTAACTTTTAATCTTGGAAAATTCTCTGTGTAGTAAAAATGCTGACTTTCTTAAAATTTGACATGCCCTACAATTTTTTATGTTCGGTACATGACCTTTGTAATGATGACTGGGATCCTAATGTATTGTTTCTTTGTATCCCATTTATTAATTAGATTAGATTAGACTACAGTGTGGAAACAGGCCCTTCGGCCCAACAAGTCCACACCGACCCGCCGAAGCGTGACCCACCCATACCCCTACATTTACCCCTTACCTAACACTACGGGCAATTTAGCATGGCCAATTCACCTGACCTGCACATCTTTGGACTGTGGGAGGAAACCGGAGCACCCGGAGGAAACCCATGCAGACACGGGGAGAACGTGCAAACTCCACACAGTCAGTCGCCTGAGGCGGGAATTGAACCCGGGTCTCTGGCGCTGTGAGGCAGCATGCTAACCACTGTGCCACCGTGCTGCCCAATTAGTAAAGAAGTAACTTGCAGTTCGAAGTTTCCTTACACTTAAGGACATGTGTACTCCAGAGCCAATGTAGGTAAATGGAGCAGACAGTTTGCATAACAATATTCCATTAATAGTTGTAAGATAAATAACCAAATAAGTATGATTAAAGAATAATTATTGGCTAGGATGCTCAGAACAACTCCCCGGTTATCTTCAAATAATGCTATAAGATTTTTTTACATGTATAGAGAATGAGGTTTTCCTTTAACTGGAAAGATTAGGTCAAATGGAATACAGGGAGAACTAGCCATTTAAATACAGGTAGAAGTCAGAGGGTGATGGTGTAGGGTTGCGTTTTAGACTGGAGGCCTGTGACCAGTGGTGTGCGACAAGGATCCACTTTGTTTGTCATTTATATATATATGGATATGAACATTGGAGGTGTGGCTAGTAAGTTTGCAGATGACACTAAAATTGGAGGTGGAGTGGACAGCAAAGAAGGATATCTCCAAGTACAAACGGGATCTTGATCAGACAGGCTGAGGAGTGCAGATGAAGTCAAACTTCGCTAAATGTGAGGTACTGCATTTTGGAAAGGCATATCAAGACAGTACTTTATACACTTAATGGTAGGGTCCTAGGGAGTGTTGCTGATCAAAGAGATCTTGGAGTGCAGGTTCATAGTTCCTTAAAAGTGGAGTCGCAGGTAGGATAGTGAAGATGGCATTTTGTATGCTTTCCTTTATTAGTCAGAGCATTAAGTAAAGGAGTTATGAGGTCCTGTTGAGGATGTACAGGATATTGGTTAAGCTACTTTTGGAATATTATGTGCCATTCTGGTCTCCCTATTGACTGAATGATGTTGTGAAACTTGAAAGGGCTCAGAGAAGATGTACAAGGATGTTGCCAGGATTGGAGGATTTGAACTTTCGGGAGTGGCTGAATAGGCTGGGGCTGTTTTCCCTGGAGC
>NW_025158074.1:0-1489 GCF_004010195.1 Chiloscyllium plagiosum
TGTCCCTCAGGATTCTCTCCAACAACTTGCCCAACACTGAGGTCAGGCTCACTGGTCTATAGTTCCCTGGCTTGTCTTACCACCCTTCTTAAACAGTGGCCCCACGTTTGTCATCCTCCAATCTTCCGGCACCTCACCTGTGACTATCGATGATACAAATATCTCAGCAAGAGGCCCAGCAATCACTTCTCTAGCTTCCCACAGAGTTCTCGCGTACACCTGATCAGGTCCTGGGGATTTATCCACCTTTAACCATTTCAAGACATCCAGCACTTCCTCCTCTGTAACCTGGACATTTTGCAAGATGTCACCATCTATTTCCCTACAGTCGATATCTTCCATATCCTTTTCCACAGTAAATACTGATGCAAAATATTCATTTAGTATCGCCCCCATTTTCTGTGGCTCCACACAAAGGCTGCCTTGATAATCTTTGAGGGGCCCTATTCTCTCCCCAGTGACCCTTTTGTCCTTAATATATTTGAAGAAACCCTTTGGATTCTCCTTAACTCTATTTGCCAAAGCTATCTCATGTCCCCTTTTTGCCCTCCTGATTTCCCTCTTAAGTATACTCCTACTGCCTTTATACTCTAAGGATTCACTCTATCTATCCTGTCTATACCTGACATATGCTTCCTTCTTTTTCTTAACCAAACCCTCAATTTCTTTAGTCATCCAGCATTCCTAATACCTACCAGCCTTCCCTTTCACCCTGAGAGGAATACACTTTCTCTGGATTCTTGTTATCTCATTTCTGAAGGCTTCCCATTTTCCAGCTGCCCCTTTACCTGCGAATATCTGCCTCCAATCAGCTTTCGAAAGTTCTTGCCTAATACCATCAAAATTGGCTTTTCACCAATTTAGAACTTTAACGTTTAGATCTGGTCTGTCCTTTTCCATCACTATTTTAAAACGAATAAAATTTTGGTCGCTGGCCCCAAAGTGCTCACCCACTGACATCTCATTCACCTGCCCTGCCTTATTTCCCAAGAGTAGGTCAAGTTTTGCACCTTCTCTAGTAGGTACATCCACATACTGAATCAGAAAATTGTCTTATACGCATTTAAGAAATTCCTCTCCATCTAAACCTTTAACACTATGGCAGTCCCAGTCGATGTTTGGAAAGTTAAAATCCCCTACCATAACTACCCTATTATTTTTACAGATAGCTGAGATCTCCTTACAAGTTGATTTCTCAATTTCCCTCTGACTATTAGGGGGTCTATAATATAATCCCAATAAGGTGATCATCCCTTTCTTATTTCTCAGTTCCACCCAAATAACTTCCCTGGATGTATTTCCGGGATTATCCTCCCTCAGCACAGCTGTAATGCTGTCTCTGACCAAAAACGCCAATCCCCCTCCTCTCTTGCCTCCCTTTCTATCCTTCCTGTAGCATTTGTATCCTGGAACATTAAGCTGCCAGTCCTGCCCATCCCTGAGCCAAATGTTTCCATAATTGCTATGATATCCCAGTCCCATGTTCCTA
>NW_025158075.1:0-1489 GCF_004010195.1 Chiloscyllium plagiosum
TAGTTCACTCCAGCCACTTGGTCATTATCACAATTTACTTTCCACTTGAGAAAATCCTGTTGGTGCTGTCGAACCAACGGCATTGCAATGTCCCACGTCCTCTCTCACATGTTGAGTGAATGAGTAACATTCGCTTTCTCCTCATAAAATGGGACCGCCCCATACCCAAATGTATTTTGGAAGATACAAAATAAAACACACCGATCCGACAGACAATGTCTCCCTCCTTTGAAGTGGTGCTTCGGACTTTTCTCAAATCCTCAATGCCTTAGTTTCTTGTTTCATTGTTGTTTCTTCCATTACATGTCTATCCCTTATGGGGAAGACTGATTCAAAGTATCAATTCAATTCATTACCTTTTCCATATTTGAATTATTACCTCTCGATTTTCATGCCGTGATGGGCCAATGCTCACTTTGTTAAATCTTTGCTTCTTTCAAAATGTTTGAATAGAATATCTCATTATCTACTGAAAGTCATTGAGTATTTTCACTTCTGCAGTCATATTCGATGTTTTATTTTTTATTTGTAGGTTTTGTCCACTCTTCCGACCTGAGTCAATTTGTGCACAATTGCATGCATTTTTCTTTATTTTCATTTTATTTTCTTGTCTGGTTAATTATGGATCACTTGGACTTTTCTTAATCGTTGGAATTCATGACTCACATTTGCCATTGTTTGGACAATCATTATGCAGGCATTGATAGGAGCAAGACGTGAGAAGACTTGAGCAGAGCGTTCATCACAGCACACTTCGAAGCAATGCAGCATTCTTGCGATGCTGTTGTAGGATTCCAAAGCTCGGCTGACCGGACTCACTTCGTGGTTGTTCATGTGATGTGCGATAACATCTTTAAACAGACTGATCCGAAAATATTGAACTATCTGTGAATACCCTGCTCAGGAAGTTGAATTCCCCACTGAACAGGAGATCCAATCCCGCAATCTTCTGCAGTCTGCAACTAACTTAGATTACTTTCATAAAGTGCAGAAGTAAAAGACCTGCTCAGGTAAATTTAAACTGTTAGGACATAATCTATCTCCAGGATAACTCCTCGATTGCGTCACTGCATACATAATGCAAATTCCGTCAGGTGCCTTACATCTCCGAGACATGGAAACGCTTTCCCTTGTTTCCACCTGACACAGTCCCGGCACAGTTGCATACCTCAATGTACAAACCCCAATATCCCACGCTGTGTTCTTCATGTGATCATCGGACAGGTGGAAGTGGCATAATGCTATCTTATCTCAGCCTTTCATCCAAAGGCGAATGTCAACACGATAACACCACTATCACAACTGATATTTGTCTATCAATAAATTCTGAGCAGCCTTCTTTGTTGCAACTGCAGAGGTAAAAACATAGAGAAAATGTATTTCACTCAGTATAATTAAACAGTACAAAATTTTCATCTCTGCAATTTCTCTCACGTATGAAACATGCAGGGGCACGTGCATTGGCTGTGATGACCTAAACTTTTCTTTG
>NW_025158076.1:0-1489 GCF_004010195.1 Chiloscyllium plagiosum
ATTGTGTATAAAACCTCCCCTCGCACATTCTCCTCTCACCATAAAGCTGTGCCCTCTAGTGTTTGAGATTTCCACCCTGGGATAAAGACTCTGACGATCCACCCTCTCCATGCCTCTCATTATTTAATATACTTCCATCAGTTCATCCCTCAGCCTCTGATGTTCTAGTGAAAACAATCCGAGTGTGCCCAAACTCTCCTTATCTTGATAAATCTCTCTTGCACCATGTCCGAGGCCCTCACTTCCTTCCTGTAATCTGCAGCTCGACTTTGCAACATTTATTCTTAAGCCCCAGACTGATGAAGGCTAACATGCTGTTATGCTTTCATTATCACTTTCAGGGAGCTATGGACTTGACCCAAGATCCCTCTGCAGATCAATCATTGCCATTTATTGTATAATTTGGAATTCTTCCATTTGACCTTCCAAAGTACATCATCGTCTGGATCCACATAACTGTCAGGCACTGACCATCTCCAACAAGAGAGAAGGTAAACATCACCCACTGACATTCAACTGCATCACAGTCACTGGATCCACCACTTCAGTGAAAACAGACACAACATATTGATTCAGCTCCTCGACCACTTCTCTATTCCTGAAAATAAATCCATCCAACTCTGTCTGGAATGGACCCACATCCGTTTTAACCAAACATTTACCGTACCAGTGGGAACTTTTGCAGGACATTTCTCTGTTTGTTACGGATTACATTCATATTCAATTCTCCTGTTCCTTACAAGTTTCATGGTCCTCCTTTGCGGACTGTTCCTTACAAGTTTCTTCATCCTCCTTTGCGGAACCATTCTAGTGAGGACTCTCTGCAACCTCTTAAGAAGACTCATGTATTCCCTAAAATGTGATCATCAATGGCCACAATGGTCATAACAGAATTTCATAGGGGTTCAGCAAAACTTCCTCGATTGGGGAATCAATCATCTCGTTATAGGGTCAAGGCCCTGTTTGCTTTGCTATTCACTCTCTCAAT
Organism: Chiloscyllium plagiosum; assembly: GCF_004010195.1. Lineage (NCBI taxonomy): Eukaryota > Metazoa > Chordata > Chondrichthyes > Orectolobiformes > Hemiscylliidae > Chiloscyllium > Chiloscyllium plagiosum. The sequence continues at coordinate 989 of NW_025158076.1, forward strand.
AAAGATCGGTGCACCAAGATTTCCCTGTCCCTCTGCCATGCAATGTTTCGAACAGTGCCGTGAAGTTGATGTCAACTCTCAGAATTCCTCACCAAAACTGTATCCCCTTATCGGCCACGGGACTGTCCATTCTGATTGCTTTTCAATTCTGTTCCTGTCGCCATGATGGAACGGAATGATGGAGGGTTCCCAATGGGCTGAAAGCCTGACTCCTGTTGCTGTTGCCCTGTAACCTACTCTGATTCAGACAGGTTTTGTCACGAGGAATGAGAATTAAATATCTATATTCTTAATTCCGTTGCAGGACTATTCCCAACATGACTGATGGGAAACAATGTGAAGAACTGATCCTTGATTTCCTGAAAGAATTGGAAAAAGACAAGAGAATATTTAATGGGAAATTTCTTTTCTTTTGGTATAAGAAAAATGGACTAACACAAATAGCTTTAGAAAAGGAATTGAAATGATTTTTTTCTAGAAGGTTATGTTACCTTTGTACAT
>NW_025158077.1:0-1489 GCF_004010195.1 Chiloscyllium plagiosum
AGCTGTCCCGGTGTAGTAGTGAACAGCTGTCCTTGTGTATATTGTAGAGAACAGCTGCCCCGGTGTATATTGTATAGAACAGCTGTCACAGTGTATATTGCAGAGAAAAGCTGTCATGGTGTATGTTGTAGTGAACAGCTGTCCTGGTGTATATTGTAGAGAACAGTTGACCCGGTGTATATTGTAGAGAACAGCTGTCCCGGTGTAGTAGTGAACAGCTATCCCGGTGTATATTGTAGAGAACAGCTGTCCCGGTGTATTAGTGAACAGCAGTCCCGGAATTGGAGTGAACAGCTGTCCCGGTGTATATTGTAGAGAACAGCTGTCCCGGTGTATATTGTAGTGAACAGCTGTCCCGGTGTATATTGTAGAGATCAGCTGTCCCGGTGTATATTGTAGAGAACAGCTATCCCAGCGTATATCGTAGCGAACCGCTGTCCCGGTGTATATGGTAGTGAACAGCTGTCCCGGTGTATATAGTAGTGAACAGCTATCCCGGTGTATATTGCAGAGAACGGCTGTCCCGGTGTATATTGTAGTGAACAGATGTCACGGTGTATATTGTGGAGAACAACTGTCCCGGTGCATATCGTAGTGAAAAGCTGTCCCGGTGTATATAGTAGTGAAAAGCTGTCCCGGTATATTTTGTAGTGAACAGCTGTCCCGGTGTATATTGTGGTGAACAGCTGTCCCTGTGTATATTGTAGAGAACAGCTGTCCCAGTGTATATTGTAGTGAACAGCTGTCCCAGTGTATATTGTAGAGAACAGCTGTCCCGGTGTATATTGCAGAGAACAGCTGTCCAGGTGTATATTGTAGTGAACAGCTGGCCTGGTGTATATAGTATTTTAGCGAACAGCTGTCCTGGTTATATTGTAGAGAAGATCTGTCCTGGTGTTTATTGTAGAGAACAGCTGTCCTGGTGTATATTGTAGATGACAGCTGTCCCAGTGTATGTTGTAGTGATCAGCTGCCCCAGTGTATATTGTAGAGAACAGCTGTCCAGGTGTATATTGTAGAGAACAGCTGTCACGGTGTATATTGTAGAGAACAACTGTCCCGGTGTATATCGTAGTGAACAGCTGTCCCGGTGTATATCGTAGAGAACAGCTGTGCCAGTGTATATCGTAGTGAACAGCTATCCCGGCGTATATCGTAGTGAACAGCTATCCCGGCGTATATCGTAGCGAACCGCTGTTCCGGTGTATATAGGAGTGAACAGCTGTCCTGGTGTATATTGTAGTGAACAGCTGTCCCGGTGTATATTGTAGAGAACAGCTGTCCCGGTTTATATCATATTGAACAGCTGTCCCGGTGTACATCGTTGTGAACAGCTGTCTCGGTATATGTTGTAGTGAACAACTGTCCCGGTGTATATTGTAGAGAACAGCTGTCCCGGTGTAATAGTGAACAGCTGTCCTTGTGTATATTGTAGAGAACAGCTGCCCCGGTGTACATTGTAGAGAACAGCTGTCACAGTGTATATTGT
>NW_025158078.1:0-1489 GCF_004010195.1 Chiloscyllium plagiosum
CACATCACACACTCTGTGAGATCTCATCCTGTCTGGAGTCCGTACCAAGTCGTTCACCTCATTCAATTTCGTCCAAATTTGATAAGGTACACTAAAACCTGCTTCTAAAGATTCAACTGTTACTGGAAGTAACACCAACACCTTATTCACAATTGCAAAATTGCGAATTTGTGATTTCTGATCCACTTCCTGTTTCATTGTGTGCTGGGATACTTTTAAATGCTGTCTAGCCAACTCTCCAGCTCTATTTAAGCGTTCCCTAAGATTTGACACATCGTTCAAATGGGTGGTCTCTGAATTCTGATTTATTAATTTCTTGTTAACCAATAGTAATGGTCCTTTTACTTCATGCCCACAAATTAATTCAAATAGTCTGAATGTGGCCAATTCATTCCGTGCATCTCTAAATTTCCTTATCGCATTCATCTTGATAATCCTGGCAATAAACCCTCAACATTTTCTTCACTGTTTGATACCATCTCGCTCATGCTCACTGTGATTCCGAATACTACGTAGTATATTTGAATTTCTTTATTCCTAATTTATCCATCACCTGCTTGAATATTTCAGATGTGAGGTTTCATCTGTCTGGATCTCTATTGGTAGTCTGTACCTAGTTAAAAAATAAGCATTTTTTTTCTACAACTCCTTTAGCTGTAATGCTGCATAATGGTTTTTCCTCTGGGAATTTAGTGGACACATCCATTATTGTTAATAAAAACTTATTCCCACTTTTTGGTTGAGGTAGGGGACCTACACAATCTTTCAAGACTCTTGTGTAAGGTTCCTCAAATGCTGGAATCGGTATTAAAGTTGCAGGTTTTATTACTGTCTGTGTGACATATTTGAGACGTCTGGCAATATTCAACTGCATCTTTGTGTAGTCCAGGCCAGTGAAAATAGCTTTGTATTTCAACCTGTATTGTCCTCACCCCGAAATGATCTCCAAGTGGTCGCTCATGTGCCACTCGCAGCACCTCCTTTCTATACCCAACAGGAAAACAATTTGATGAATTTCTGTCAACGCCTGACCTGGTTCAGTGTGTGCTGATCTCTATATCCGCATTCCGACATCATTTGTTAAGTAATAACACACAGGAATGCATTCATTCTCTTTCTTGTTAAATATCTTTAGATATAACTTTTTAAACTCCTCATTGTTCTGCTGTAATTCAATCAACTTAGCATAGCTGAAAATACGTTCATGATTTCCAACTTGCTCCTTCTCTGTTCCACTTATCAGATCAAAAAGAAACTTTCAGATAACTCTACGTCAGCTTCCTTATCTGTGCCTTTTGCCTGCTTAAATCCGTGTATCTGTGATCTTCTGATCACGCAATCAGGGGAAATTCCTGGATAAACATTTTCCAGGTCTTCAGTTGCCTGCATCTCCACTGGCTTTTCAACTAAAGTCGGCAGCACGCCTACCAGTGAATCAGCTATATTATTTGCAAGGACAAATTTTATACCGGGAGCTGAGAGTTAGGGG
>NW_025158079.1:0-1489 GCF_004010195.1 Chiloscyllium plagiosum
GATTTCTCTGGTATTGGAAGTGGTGAACATTTTTCTTATGGACCTTGATGATCAGGAGTTTGCTTCACAATGCCAGGCCAGGTTGGTGTAGGACCTTCATCTTGTGAATGTTTAGGCTGATACCCATGCTCTCATGTGACTCACTAAAGATGCTGACAAAGGTCTGGAGTACATTCTCTGAGATTACACACACACACGCATCATCTACATACTGCAGCTCGATGACACTGGTTGAGGTAACTTAGGTTTTGCCTTGAAGGCAACAGAGGTTGAATAATTTCCAACACTTTCTGTAAGTTAGCTCCATTCCAGCAAGGAGTTTACTGGTGGTGAGGTAAATCAGTGCAACGAGGTAGAATGAGAATAGTGTTGGGGCGATAATGCAGCCCTGCCTGACATTGGTCCAAATGGGGAATGGGTCAGTGATGAAGCCATTTGTGATTGTGGAGCAGGCAAAGGATGGTGACAAATATAATGGTGCAAACAAAGTGGAGAATGTAGGGGTCTCTCCCTCTCACACATACACATGCGCGCACACACACACAAACTCTCCCAGATTCTCTCACACTCTCTTCCACATACAGTGGGATAAGTGGAAGCAACAACTTGATAATAGACCACAGGATCTTTTCCAGCTGGAAGATGCAATGAATCCAGTGATGACTCTGAAACAATCACAAACGTCATAAAAACTCATCAGGTTCACTCATGTGCTCTGGGGAAGGAAATCTGACATTCTTATTTGGTCTGGCCTCCATGTGGTACCAGAGCCAATGATGAAGCAGGAGAAGCTCCTTGCAGGAAAATCTACATCAGAGCAATGGGAGTCTTTCCAAATGAAATAGTTAGAGTGCAGGGCCAACATGTTCCTGTAAAGGTGAAGAGTGGGACCAAGGCCAGAGGACCTTGGATGTCAAGGGATGGACAGGATTGGAGAAGGAAAAAGGGGAACGTTTATGGCAGTTGGTGAGGACTCAGCATTGTACTGAAGATCAGAGGGACCTCAGTGAGTATATCCAAAAATCTCTGAAGGTAGCAGGACAGGGTGATATGGTGGTTCAGAAGACAAATGGGATAATTTCCTTTATTAGAATATAAGAGCAAGGTTGGGGGGGGAGATGGTTGGTGGTGGGTGGTTATGCTAGAACTCCATAAAACACTGGTTAGGCCATAACTGGAGTATTGTGTGTAGTTCTGGTCACCATATTATGGGAAGTGTGTGGTTGTACTCCAGAGGGGGCAGAGGGGATTTCCCAAGATGCAGCCTGGCCTGGAGGGTCTGAGCAATGAGGAAAGATTTGAAAGACTGTGGTTGTTTTCCTTGGAGCAGTGAAGGCTCAGAGGGGACCTGATGGAGGGCTACAAGACTATGAGGGGCAGAGAGAGAGTGGATAGGAATGCATTCTTTTCATAAATTGGCTAAACTAGGATTAAAAATAGGTTAATTACACGAACTTCTGTTGTTTGAAAAATATTGGAATTAATCATT
>NW_025158080.1:0-1489 GCF_004010195.1 Chiloscyllium plagiosum
GGAACAACCAGCACACTCCGCATCGACCAAAAAAGTACTGACACACCCCAGACAGAGCAAGTGCAATAATGAGGTAATCACATTGCAGCAAAATAAACACTGGCACATTCCCATGTCTGTATAAATGTCTGTCTATTAGTATTTATGTTTGTGTATCTGTAGCAGTGACATTGTACCTGTGCGTGTGAGTGAGTGTGCATTTATATATCTGCATCTGTGCTCACCTCTGTGTGTAGATGTGTAAGCTGCGGGTCTGACAGACGAGATGGTGTTGAAGGTCCTGCCATGTCCCCCTCTGTTGGCCTTCACACTGGAATGCATCAACGACAGTCGAGAGCGAAAACAACCGGGTATTCAATGCGGCAGGGAGAGCGGGGTTCGTATCAGGTTGCCGCAACTTTGTGTCTTTCGGACAGAGATAGCGACGTTTTTTTGTTCAGAGGGGACAAATGGTTAGTTAGTGAAGACAGGAGAATTGATTTGATTAAAAATGCACAGAAGAATCGAAAACCTAATATCCAAAATCTATCGCAGTTTGTGATTCTTTTATGATCTGATCATATGTGACATTGTTTTCCTGTTAATTCAGGGGAGGATGAATTTGATAAGCATTTGATTTAAGAGAGTTAATAGATACGTGGATGGTTTGAGGAGCTGGATGGTGTCTATGTTTTCATAATTGTTGCGCTCTTTTATCTCAAAATATTGTTGATTGGTTTGAGGTAATACATTTTTTTTTTAAATAATGGTATTCCCTTTGAAGTTTGAGGTCGGGATATTCCTTTATCTTCAGGGTTGTGCGATTTGTTTATTGTCGTCTCCAAACATCCCGAAAACGTGGTGATAGGAAATATTGCATGAGGAGTTCCATCGACGTTTGAAGAACAAGAAAATCAATGTTTATTGGGAGCATAAAGGAGAGGGGTATTCAGCTGCAAAGACATCAACACACAGCAGGTTCGAGGACCCAATCAGCCAACTTTTACTGCTACTGTTAATTATCAGGAAATGGATACACGAAGTAAACTTTTGGAGTGCCCCAAGTATCAGTACGAGATCAGCAACGATATCCAATCTACATCAAAAAGTTCAATGAAGAGATGGATTAGTTTGAAGCGTAATTAACTCAATTAGGATGTCAAGTGAAAGTAGAGGGTCTGGAATGGAATGCAGACAGAGGGGGTGAGAGTACAAATCCTCGGCAAGAGTATAACTTTGCATATCTGAGGCTGTAATGGAAGGAAAAGCAAAAAGAATCTACTTAAATGAAGAGAAATCGCAGAACTCCGTCTTAAACGAGGATCTAGACCCATTTGACTGCAAGAGGCTCATACTCTTCCAAATATTTCTTTTTCATATACCCATCCATTTACCTTTTGATAGCTTTACTCTTACTCATCTTTACCATTTCCTCTGGCAGCTCGTTCCATGCATGCACCAGTCTTTTCATAGCAAGGTCACCCCTCATGTTACTTTTAAATCCACTCCT
>NW_025158081.1:0-1489 GCF_004010195.1 Chiloscyllium plagiosum
AAATTGCATCGAGAAACCTCTCCGCCGGGCTTTTCGTAAACTTGGAATCCTCGTGAGTAAATATTCCTGGTGCTTCCTCACGTTTCCTCTGATACTTTCTGCTGCTCTGGGTTCGGGTTTTTCTTCTTTACGGAGACTTGAAAGCAATGACATAGAAGAGCAATTTACGCCCATATATGGACCAGCAAAATCTGAGAGAGAGTTCATTAAAAAACATTTTCCAACCACTGATTCTGAATTCTTCTCCGGTCAGAGACTTTACACAGAGGGGGTGTTTGCTTCTTTCATTGCTTCTTTCACCCACCAGTCGCAGCTGAGAAAGATGACAATATCTTGACAGCTGCTGCACTTCAAGAGATTCTGTCACTTGATGCCGACGTAAAGCAGCTCAGCATCAACAATAAAGAAGGTGTCACGTACAGCTATTCTTCTCTTTGTACACGGATGGCAAACTCGTGCTTTGGAAATGAAATTTTAAATATTATAAATCACAGCCTAGCAACCAACACGAGGATTTCTTACCCTACGATGAATAAGACTTTTATTAGTTTGGCTGTTGGAGGTGTTGACCAAGATCAAAATTATATTAATAAAGCCAAAGCTATTAAACTAGATTATTATTTACAAGAAGATAATGATGACATGAAAACCCTCAGTTTGCTGTGGCTGAAGAATTTCCTTCAGGTTTTTCCAAACAAACTGAAAATTCAGAAGAATATTATGGTGAGTTTTTAATGTGTATCCATATTTCTGAAAGTCTGTTCCATGAAGTGAAATGGAAAAGGTGGCTTGACCATGGCTAATAAGGGAAATTGAGGACTGTATTAAATCCAAGGATGGGGGATCCAAGATGGCGGTGACCCAGCCAGTCTGAGTCTACAGTGTTCCACCCAAGACTTGGGCAAAGTGGGTCACCCACTCCCACCACACTCACCAAATCATTTAAAATAGCTGTTTAATTTAATTAGTTGTTTAGTATTGAATTTAAACAATTTAATCTTCAGTAAAAATGATTAAAGGGAAGGGAGCCCGCAGCTCTCAGCAAGCAGGAACCCCTCCCCCACCCTCTCCAGCTGCAGCAGAGGCGTCCGCAGCCGCCCCGGGGAACTTACCTACGGTGGCTGGCCTCGTGGAAATCATCTCCAAACTGGATGCGAAGATCGACGCTTTTATTGAAGAGTCCCGAAGCCGATGGGACTCACTCTCGGCCGTGCTGCAAAAGCACGACTGAGACATTAAGGAAATCAAACACTGAGTTGGAGGGGCGGAGCTAAAGGCCGCGACCTCCGAAACTACAGCACAATCGGCCGTGGATCGGGTCCGGACTCTCGAACAGTGAGTCCGGACCTTAGAGAATCACATTGATGACCTCGATAATCAAGGTTGTCGAAAAAATATTCGTTTGCTGGGCCTTCCCGAACGGGAAGAGGAAGGCCAGCTTACAGGGTCCTTTGATCACTGGCTTCCACAGCTGTTAAATCTGGAGGCT
>NW_025158082.1:0-1489 GCF_004010195.1 Chiloscyllium plagiosum
CACTGCAGGGAATTTAATGAACACTATGCGAACGTATTGATCACTGTGGGAATGTACTGATCACTGGGGAATGTACTGAACACTGAGGGAATGTACTGATCACTGCGGGAATGATTTGATCACTGCGGGAATGTACTGATCACTGCGGGAATATATTGATAACTGTGGGAATGTACTGATCATTGCGGGAGTATGCTGGTCACTGCAGGAACGTACTGTCCACTGCGGGTATGTGTTGATCACTGTGGGAATGTACTGGTTATTGCGGGAATGTCCAGATCACTGTTGGAATGTACTGATAACTGCAGGAATCTACTGATCACTGTGGGGTAGTTCTGATCACTGCGGGAATGCATTGATCAATGTGGGAATATATTGATAACTGTGGGAATGTACTGATCACTGCGGGGAATTTATTGATCATGGTGCGAATGTATTGATCACTGTGGGAAAGTACTGATCACTGGGGACTGTACTGATTTCTGTGGGAAAGTACTGATTATTGTGGGAATGCATTGATCACTGTGTGAATGTACTGATCACTGCGGGAATGTTGTGATCACTATGGGAATGTATTGATTATTGCGGGAATGCATTGATCACTGTGGGAATGTACTGATCACTGCGGGAATGTCCTGATCACTGTGGGAATATATTGATCACTGTGGGAATGTACTGATCATTGCGGGAAAGTATTGATCACTGCAGGAATGTACTGCACACTGCAGGGAATTTAATGATCACTATGCGAACGTATTGATCACTGTGGGAATGTTCTGATCACTGGGGAATGTACTGATCACTGAGGGAATGTACTGATTATTGCGGGAATACATTGATCACTGTGGAAATATACTGATCACTGTGGGAATGCACTCATCACAGTGGGAATGTACTGATCACTGCGGGAATGTACTGATCACATCGGGTATATATTGATCACTGTGGGAATGTACTGACCATTGCAGGAGTGTGTTGATCACTGCAGGAATGAACAGTTTGTTGTGGGAATGCACAGATCACTGTGGGAATGTATTGATCACTGAGGGAATGTAGCGATCACTGTGGAAATATACTGAACACTGCGGGAATGTACTGATCGCTGTGGGAATGATTTGATCACTGCGGGAATGTACTGATCACTGTGGGAATATATTGATAACTGTGCGAATGTATTGACCGTTGCGGGAGTGTGCTGGTCACTGCGGGAATGTACTGATCATCACGGGAATGTATTGATCATTGTTGGAATGTACTGATCATTGCGGGTTTGTGCTGATCACTGGGGGAAAGTACTGATCACTGTGGCAATGTACTGATTATTGCGGGAATACATTGATCACTGTGGAAGTATACTGATCACTGTGGGAATGCACTCATCACTGTGGGAATGTACTGATCAGTGCGGGAAGCTGCTGATCACTGCGGGAATATATTGATAACTGTGGGAATGTATTGATCATTGCGGGAGTGTGCTGGTCACTGCGGG
>NW_025158083.1:0-1489 GCF_004010195.1 Chiloscyllium plagiosum
CCACGCAACCGCAGAAGGTGCAACACCTGCAACTTTACCTCTTCCATGCTCACCATCCAAAGGCCCCAAACACTCATTTCAGATTAAGCAGCGTTTCACTTCTACCTCTTTCAATTAGGTCTATAGCATTCCTTGTTCCCAATGTGGTCTCCTCTATATCGGAGAGACAAAACGCTGAATGTGTGATCGCTTTGCTGAGCACATTCAGTCGGTCCGCAATCAGGTGCCGGACCTTCCCGTGGCTTGCCACTTCGACACACAATCCTGCTCCCATACCCACAAGTGTGTCCTTGGCCTGCTGCAATGTTCCAGTGAAGCTCAGCGCAAACTGGAAGAACAACATCTCATATTCCGACTAGGTACGTTACAGCCTATCAGTCTCAACATTGAATTCAACAACTTCAGATGATTATCCCATCTTGACTCCTCTGTTTTCATTCTGCTCCGTAATTTATTTCATTTATTTTATTTTTTTTCACTGTTCTGTCCCTCTTATTTCTTGATTGTCTCCCTTTCTCTTGCTCCTTCTGTCTCATCACATTTTACCTCTCCTCTTCCCCTTTTGCGACAATTCTCCCCTGTTTTTCATTTTGCCTCTGCTTCATCCATTTCCCCGCATCCCCCATATATTTGTCACATAGAACTGGCTTCAGCCTTGGCCATTCATAGCTCCTAATCTCCCTGTAATCTCTCTATGCACTCATTATCACCTCTATATTGCTATCTTTGCTTCTGGAGCCATGACTCACCTTCTCTCAGCTGGGCACAAATACGTCCCTATTTCTCCCTTTTTTTAGCTCTGGCAAGGGGTCAGTTAGACTCGAAATGTCAGCTTTTTTCTCTCCTTACCTTCCCGTGGCTTGCCACTTCGACACACAATCCTGCTCCCATACCCACATGTGTGTCCTTGGCCTGCTGCAATGTTCCAGTGAAGCTCAGCGCAAACTGTAAGAACAATATCTCATATTCCGACTAGGTACGTTACAGCCTATCAGTCTCAACATTGAATTCAACAACTTCAGATGATTATCCCACCTCGACTCCTCTGTTTTCATTCTGCTCCGTAATTTATATCATTTATTTTATTTTTTTTTCACTGTTCTGTCCCTCTTATTTCTTGATTGTCTCCCTTTCTCTTGCTCCTTCTCTCTCATCACCTTTTACCTCTCCTCTTCCCCTTTTGAGACAATTCTCCCCTGTTTTTCATTTTGCCTCTGCTTCATCCATTTCCCCGCATCCCCCATATATTTGTCACATAGAACTGGCTTCAGCCTTGGCCATTCATAGCTCCTAACCTCCCTGTAATCTCTCTATGCACTCATTATCACCTCTATATTGCTATCTTTGCTTCTGGAGCCATGACTCACCTTCTCTCAGCCAAGCACAAATACGTCCCTATTTCTACCTTTTTTTAGCTCTGGCAAGGGGTCAGTTAGACTCGAAATGTCAGCTTTTGTCTCTCCTTCCAGATGCTGCCAGACCTGCTGAG
>NW_025158084.1:0-1489 GCF_004010195.1 Chiloscyllium plagiosum
TACCTCCAACCGTACTGTAACCATCACGGCTCGACATATCTCCCACTGTACAGTAACCATCACAGACCATCAAACCTCCCACTGTACAGTAACGATCATGGCCCAAAATACCTCCCACTGTACAACAACCATCACTGCCCAACAATGCTCCCACTGTACAGTAAACATCACGGTCCCACATACCTCCCAAGGTTCAGTAATCATCACGGTCCGACATACCTCCCTTTGTACAGTAACCATCACAGTCCGACATATCTCCCTCTGGACTGTAACCATCACGGCCCAATGCACCTCCCAGTGTACAGTAACCATCACGGCCCAACAAACCTACCACAGTACAGTAATCATCACAGTCCGACAAACATTCCAGTGCACAGTAACCATCACGGCCCGACATAATTTCCACTGCGCAGTTACCATCACGCCCAACATACCTCCCACTGTACTGTAACCATCACATTCCAACATACCTCCCACTGTACTGTTACCATCACGGCCCGACATACCTCCATCTGCACAGTAACGATCACGGCCCAACATACCTCCCACTGTACAGTACCATCACGGGCGAAATACTTCCCACTGTACAGTAACCATCACGGCCGACATAACTCCCACTGTACAGTTACGATCACTGCCCAACATACCTCCCACTGCACAGTACCATCACGGGCGACATACCTCCCACTGTACAGCAACCATCACGTCCCGACATACCTCCCACTGTACAGTAACCATCAATGACCGACATACCACCCACTGTCCAGTAACCACCACGTCCCGACATACCTCCCACTGTACAGTGACCATCAATGCCCGACATGCCTTCCACAGTACAGTAACCATCACAGACCAACAAACCTCGCACTGTACAGTAACGATCACGGCCCAAAATACCTCCCACTGTACTGTTACCATCACGGCCCGACATACCTCCCTCTGTACAGGAACCATCACGGACCGACATACCTCCCACTGTACAGTAAACATCACGGCCCGACATACCTCCCACTGTACTATAACCATCACGGTCCAACATACCTCCCACTGTACAGAAATCATCACGGCCTAATATACCTCCCTCTGTACAGTAACCATCACGGACCGACATACCTCCCACTGTACAGTAAGCATCACGGACCAACATACCTCAAGTGTACAGTCACCATCACACCCCGACATACCTCTCACTTTACAGTAACCACCACGGCCCGACAAACCTCCGACTGCGCAGTAACCATCACGGCCCGACATACCTCCCGCTGTACATTAACCATCACGGCCCGTCATACCTCCTTCTGTACAGTAACCGTCACAGACCAACAAACCTCCCACTGTACAGTAACCATCACGGCCCGACATTCCTTCCACTGTACAGTAACCATCACGGACCAACAAACCTCCCACTGTACAGTAACCATCACGGCGCGTCATACCTCCCTCTGTACAGTACCCATCACGGACCAACAAACCTCCCACTGTACAGTAA
>NW_025158085.1:0-1489 GCF_004010195.1 Chiloscyllium plagiosum
GGAGCGGGGAAAACATTCCCTGTTGAGGGAGTCAATTTCCTTCTGGGGAATGATTTGTCAGGACTAAAGGATTTCCTTCTGGGGAATGATTTGTCAGGACTAAAGGCAGAAACTTCCCCGATAATTACAGAATGTCCAAAGGAGGGCCAAGAAACAGAACAATGACAGGGACAGGTTCCTGGTCTCTCTCCTTCGTGTGAGGTAACCAGGGCAATGGTTAAACAAAATCCATCAATAAGGGGTGATGTGACACCACAGCAAGTGAAAGGATTGCTGAAACTTTCCGAAAGGGTGAAGATAATCCAGCTGGAGTGTTTGCTATGATGTCCCTAATTACAACAGATCCAAAAAGCAGATTTTTAGATTACTTACAATGTGGAAACAGGCCCTTCGGCCCTTCCAAACCGACCCGCCGATGCGTAACCCAACCAGACCCATTCTCCTACATTTACCCCTTCACCTAACACTACGGGCAATTTAGCATGGCCAATTCACCTAACCTGCACATTTTTGGACCGTGGGAGGAAACCGGAGCACCCGGAGCAGACAGGGGAAGAATGTGCAAACTCCACACAGAGAGTTGCCTGAGGCGGGAAATGAACCCGGGTCTCTGGCGCTGTGAGGCAGCAGTGCTAACCACTGTGCCACCGTGCCATCTTCAATGAAATAAATGAGCACAGTCAGCTCACACTCAGGTCGAGGCTGGAGGGGTTTCAGAGTGTTATTACTTTCAGAATGGAGACTGATGAGGAAGTGGAGACCCCCCCCCCAGATGAAGAATGGTTGCTTAGACATTGGCTAGTGGTCCCACCTAGCTATCATAGGGAGATATTGTGAGGAGTACATCCTATGACAGGACCATGGGGATTTGGATAACACAGGCGTCCAGAATCACGTGTACTGAGCCAAAAGTATGTAAAGATGTGGTTCAGTTTTATAAAACGTGTCATACTTGACCTCATCCTTAGACATCTGTCAGTTACAGATGCATTTGCCCATGACAGTATCAATAAGAGTGACCACCACATAATCCTTGCGAAGATCAACTCCTGCATTCACACTGAGAATAATCTCTATTGTTTTGTGTGGCACTATCACCGTGCTAACTGGGACAGACTTACAATCAATCTCTCAACTCATGACCGGGCTTCCATGATGGCACTGTGGGCCATCAACAGCAGCAGAATTCTGCTCCAGCACTATCTGAAACTTCATGACCCAGTGTATCCCCCACTCAACCATTACCATCTAAGCAGAGGAACAATCCTGGTTCAATGGAAAATTGAGGAGGGCATGCCTGGAGCAGCACCAGCCATACATCAAGATGAGGTGTCAACCTGGTGAAGCCACCAAGCAGGACTCCTTGCCTGCCAAACAGCATAAGCAGAAAGTGATAGACAGAATTAAACAATCCCACAACCAATGGATCAGGTCTAAGCATTGCAGTCCTGTCACATCCAGTTGTGAGTGGACCTCACTGGAGGAGGAG
>NW_025158086.1:0-1489 GCF_004010195.1 Chiloscyllium plagiosum
AGTGCCTGGCGAAACAAGCTGGTCCTGCGAAGGGCACAGTACACAATCATCCATTATCTCTTCCTGTTTTCTGACATGCAGTAAATATCTGTTCAAACAAAATAGATTGACATTCGAGCAGTTGGGAGGACATTCACCAGACGATAGTAAAATCAGGATTTAAATCCATTATCTCTTCCTGTTTTCTGACATACAATGTCCTGTAAATATCTAGTCAAACAAAATAGTTTGACATTCGAGCAGTTGGGAGGACATTCACCAGACGATAGTGAAATTAGGATTTAATAAACAGTTCCACCATGCAAAATGTGAATTTGCCTGATAGCAGCTCCTCCCAATTAACAGTCCCTCGCTTCTGCCTGATGCGGATTTGCCTTCCACCAATTTATTAACTTCCACAAGGTCCTGACTTATTCCATGATCGTAGCTATCTCAAACCTGAGGGCATTATGATCACTGTTTCCAAAATGATCTTCTACTGAATGGTCAGTCACCTGGACAGACTCATTTTCTAATACGAGTTCCAGTATGGCCCCTCCTGTGGTTGGACAAGCCCCATACCGCTGCAAGTAACTTTCTTGGATGCACTTAAGAAATGCTACCCCATCTAAGCCTCTTGCTCTGAGGGATTCCCAGTCAATATTGGGGATGTTAAAGTCACTCTGTTTTTAATACCCGTTTCCATAATCGGCCGACATATTTGTTCCTCAGTCTCTCGGTGGCTGTTGGAGGGACTACAGTACAATCCTAACACATGCATCCATCATATCTTGAGCTCCCTTCATGTTGCCTCAGTAGATGAGCCCTCCAATACGTCCTAAGTGCAGATGTAACAACCTCCCTGATTAGTAATGCAACTCCTCCGCCTCTTTTAGCTACCCCTCTATCTCATCTAAAATAACAAAACCCTGGAAAGTTGAGCAGCCAGTCCTGTCTCTTTCTCAACCAAGTCCCTATAATGTTTGCAACATCGTAGACCCATCGCAGTCCCATTCAGGCTCTAAATTCATCTGTTTACCCATAATAATACTTGCATTGAAATAAATACACTTCAGCCAAACACATCACACACTGACCTGATATTTGGTTTGAGATGCCCTGAAGTATTTTCTGCTCTCTTTTCTGGTGACAGGAGATTACAAAAGACTATCAGTAAAGCAGAAAATATTGTAGACAGACAATTCCAGTTTCCTCCTTTGTCACTTCAATCTGTACATTGCATTACACATGGTCCGATTTCGATAGAGTGCTGGATAATTATTTCACTTTAAACGACTGTCTCCAGCCACTCACTGTATATTCAGCAACTATTTCTGTACCCACTGGATCGATTGCTCTCTTGTCTGTCTCTCACAAAATTTCTGTAATATTTACATTGGAGTTATATGTACTCATCCAATCTCCAGGTCCCTACAAGCCAGATTCCTCACATTAAACTAATAACACTTCAGGTTGTCAGTCCCATTGTGTTCAGTGCCCTCTGCGTCTT
>NW_025158087.1:0-1489 GCF_004010195.1 Chiloscyllium plagiosum
TGGTCAAACAACTCGATGTTAAGCAAAACACAATTTACTTAAATGCTGTAATTAACATACAAACAAAAGAAAGAGAAATTTAGAATAACAACAATTGAAAAATGTAACGGTATCTATTACTAATTAACTGCTGCAATATTGTAACATCCTATAAACACCTTGGCAAAAAGGTAAATTCAGACACAGATTCTTACATGCAGTTCCCCAATCCTGGAGGAAATAATATCAAGAAAAAATGCAGAGATTAGTAGCCAGGTGACCCTCACTGAAGCTGCCAACTCTTTTGAGACCCCAAAGGCTTCTGATGCAACTGACAAAAAACCAAACTGAGAAATCTGGATCTGTGAGAGCTGGCCACGCCCATTCAGACTGCTTCTATTGTTCCAGCTTAAAAAAAAACGCCAAGGCCTCACAACTGGTTTACCTCAGTCATCATCAGCAGCGGGTTTGGTGCCTCTGTCTTACAACCTCTCTTCAAAACAAAAACTAGGACACTAACAACCTTTTAAAGTGGCAGCATCATCACACTAGGAGTTAAAGAAGCTTCCTATCCCTTTTATTCTTCCTGTGTGAGTATGGAAGTGAGTCAGAACTCTTCAAAATCTCCAACTCAAACTCAGAACCTGAGATCTTTCCAGAGGCTTCCAGATGCTAGACAATTGTCCGTCGGAAGTTGAATCATCCTGGACAAATCACATTCAGTGAGTCAGGAATTCTGAGGGGTCCAGACCCTCCTCTCTCGGGATCTGTCCGATCTCTGACTGACTGGCTGTTGAACAATCTGGGACCATATCTAGTGCTGAAGCTAGTCTCAACAGGATTCAGGTACACAAGGAGGAGTTGTTAGCAATTCTAGAAAGTGTGGAAATAGATATGACCCCTGGGCCGAATGAGATTTATCCTAGGATTCTCTGGGAAGCCAGGGAGGAGACTGCAGAGCCTTTGGCTTTGATTTAAATGTTGCCATTGTTGACAGGATGAGTGCCAGAAGACTGGAGGAGAGCAAATTTCTCCTTGTTCAAAAAGGGAACAGAGACAACCCTGGTAATTATCGACCAATGAGCCTTACGTCTGTTGTGGGTAAAGTGTTGGAAAGGATCAGAAGAGAGAGGGTTTATCATCATCTGGAGAGGAATAATTTGATTAGGGATAGTCAACATGGTTTTGTGAGGGTAGGACGTGCCTCACATACCTTATTGAGTTCTTTGAGAAGGTGCCCAACAGGTGGATGTGGGGAAAGCCGTTGATGTGATGTATATGGATTTTAGTAAGGTGTTTGATAAGGCTATTGCAGAAAATTCAGAGACGTGGGATTAAAGGTGGTTTGGTGGTTTGGATCAGAAAGAAGACAAAGGGTGGTGGTTGATGGGAAATGTTCATCCTGGACTTCAGTTATTAATGATGTATCACAAGGATCTGTTTTGGGGCCATTGCTGTTTGTCATCTTGATAAATGACTGGATGAGGGTGTAGAAGGATGGGTTAGTAAA
>NW_025158088.1:0-1489 GCF_004010195.1 Chiloscyllium plagiosum
AACAGCAGCTCAGTGATCCAATGCAGATTTGGCCGGAAACATGGGAAACCTCCAGCCAGTATAACTGGGGAACCCTAATCTCTGGGATTTGTTCAGTAAGAGGTCCGGCCAGCATCAAGGGAATCAGTTACAGCCAGTCACAGACTCAAGAAAAGAAGGAGAGCGAGCAATCTTCTTATCCACAACCCTCCACCTACTGATGAGATGTGAGTGGAGAGCTGAGAGACTGACTAGGGCAGTGCCAGCGACACCCACCACTCTCCAAACCAACACAAGCCACTCTGGGGGCGAGCAGAAGGTCATCGAGACCCTCTGTCCCAGCTCAGTAAGAGAGGGGAGAAAGGGTGGCCTACAGGGCTGACAGTGCAGGGCAGTCCCAGGGGAGGGAAGTATGAGAAGATCCCGGGATTCGTGTTTACTCTCTGTCACTCTCTCTCTCTCCTTTCCCCTATCATTCAGTAATTAACAGTTCTCTGTAATTCAAACCCCACTGTACCAAGTCAAGGCTGCAAGGATTAACTGGGGAGTTAACAGCAGTCAGATAAGTCTCATTTCACTTGATGCATCGCACTGTTTTTTTCAAAATATTCATTTACCTGTCAATGTTTTAATAAAATCGGAATTTTCTTTGCCTCTGAAGCATCTCCATACCGTGTTTTTCACCACACCATGTCTCACCACATAAGCCCATTGTCAGACCAGGGAGCTGTTGGATAATAAACTGACCCTCACTCCCTACATAGGGGCAGGGAGTGCTGGGGGACTGGAGAAGGTAAGGTTTTAGTCACGAAAAATAAGGCAGCATACGTCAGGAATAGACAGCAGGGATTATAAAGAGTATAAAGGCACTGCAAGTATATTTAAGAGGGAATTCAGGAGGGCAAAAAGGGAACATGGGATAGCTTTGGCAATCGGGTGAAGAAGAATCCAAAGGGATTTTTACACATACAGTGAGAACAAAGAAGTAACGAGGGAGAGAATAGAGCCCCTGTAAGATCAGTCTGTGTGTGGAATTGCAGGAGATGGGGGAGATACTAAATGAATATTTTGCCTCCGTGTTCACTTCGGAAAAGGATATGAAAACCAGAGAATTGGAGAAATAAATGGCGACATCTTGAACAATGTACACATTACAGAGGGAGGAGGAGCTGGATGTCTTAAATCACAGAAAGGATGATGAACACCTAGAACCTGATCAGGTGTACCTGAGAACTCTGTGGGAAGTTAGGGAAGTAATTTCTGGGGCCACTTGCTGAGATACACATTTCATCGAAAACCACAGGTGAGGTGCCGGAAGACTGGAGGTTGGCTAACGTGGATGGGAAAGATGGGAAGGAAAATCCAGGGAATTATAGACTAGCGAGCCTGAAATCAGTGGTGGGAAGGTTGTTGGAGGGAATTCTGAGGGACAGCACTTACATGAATTTAGAAAGGCAAGGACTGATTCGGGATAGGCAATATGGCTTTGAGCATGGGAACTCGTGTCTCA
>NW_025158089.1:0-1489 GCF_004010195.1 Chiloscyllium plagiosum
GGTCATTTATAAAAATAACAAACAGCAATGATCACAAAACAGATCCTTGCGGAACACCGCTAGTAACTGCACTCCAAGGTGAAACTTTACCATCAACTACTACCCTCTGTCTTCTTCCAGCCAGCCAATTCCTAATCCAAACCTCCAAACTCACCCTCAATACCATACCTCCGTATTTTTTGCAGTAGCCTAGCATGGGGAATCTTACCAAACGCCTTACTAAAATCTATATACACCACATCTACCGCTTTACCCTCGTCTACCTCCTTTGTCACCTTCTCAAAGAATTCAATAAGGTTTGTGAGGCACGACCTGCCCTTCACAAAACCATTCTGACTATCCTTGATCACATTATTCGTATCCAGATGTTCATAAATCCTATCCCTTACAATTCTCTCTAAGACTATGCCCACAACAGAAGTGAGACTCAATGGCCTATAGTTACTAGAGTTATCCCTACTCCCCTTCTTGAACAAGGGAACTACATTTGCTGTCTCCAGTCTTCTGACACTACTCTTGTAGACAACGAGGACATAGAAATCAAGGCCAATGGCTCTGCAATCTCCTCCATTGCTTCCCAGAGAATCCTAGGATAAATGCCATCAGGCCCAGGGGACTTATCTATTTTCACCCTTTACAGAATTTCCAACACCTCTTCCCTACATACCTCAACGCCGTCCATTTTGATAAATTGTGACTCAGTATTCACATCGGCAACAATGTCCTGTTCCTGAGTGAATACTGACGAAAAGTATTCATTCAGTGTCTCCCCAATCTCCTCAGCCTCGACACGCAACTTCCCACTACTATTCTTGACTGGACCTATTCCTACCCTAGTCATTCTTTTATTCCTGACATACCTGTAGAAAGCTTTGGGTTTTCCCTGATTCTACCAACTAAGGAAGTTTCATGTCCCCTCCTTGCTGCTCTTAGCTCTCTCTGCAGATCCTTCCTGGCTACCTTATAACACTCAATCGCCCTAATTGAACCTTCACACCTCATCTTTACAGAGGCCGCCCTCTTCCCTTAACAAGGGATTCCAATTCCTTATTAAACCCCGGCTCCCTCCGACGACCCTTTCCTCCCTGCTTGACAGGTACATACTTTTCAAGGACACTCAATAGTTGCTCCTTGAACAAGCTCCACATATCAATTTCGCCCTTCCCTTGAAACCTACTTTTCCAAGCCACGCATCCTAAGTCGTGCCTCGCCGCATCATAATTTCCCTGCCCCCAGCTATAACTCTTGCCCTGCAGTGCACACTTATCCCTCTCCATCATTCGAGTAAAAGTCACCGAATTGTGGACACTGTCCCCAAAGTGCTCACCTACCGCCAATTCTAACACCTGGCCTGGTTCGTTACCCAGAACCAAATCCAGTATGGCCTTACCTTTTACACTCCCACCATCACCCTCACCCTGACCCCCTCACACTCACTCCATCACCGTCACCCTAACCACCTCACACTTACTTCATCACCGTCACTCTC
>NW_025158090.1:0-1489 GCF_004010195.1 Chiloscyllium plagiosum
GGGTTAAAAAAATAATAATAAGAAAAAAAAAGAAACAAGGGATTAAAAAAGAAAAAAAAAAGAAAAAAATTAAATAGGAATGTGCTCTATTTTGATTTAGTCCCTACCCTCCCCTTCACTGTTTTGATCACACAGCACTGCCCTTTGATGTGAAGGGCAGTGTTTGTCACTGGCCACCTGGGTGTTTGCAAAGATAAAAAAAAAATAAAGAGGAGTGCTACCCTCCCCTTCACTGTTTTGATCACACAGCACTGCCCTTTGATGTGAAGGGCAGTGCTTGTCACTGGCCACTTGGGTGTTTTCCTATCTTCCTGGTGGTGGAAGTTGAATAAAGATTCGTGCACTTTGTGTCTTTCACTGTGTCTCACACCTGCACACACACACACCATGGGTGCTGGGGAAAAATAAGCACTACCGCAGTTAGGTGGTAGTGTGGTTATTAATTTAAAAAAGTTTAAAAAAGAAAAAAAATAAAAAGAATAAACAGGACTGTTTGCTCACACAGCATTGCCTTTTGTGAAAAAAAAGAAAAAAAGAAAAAAAAAGAAAGAAAAAAAAAATGAGGAGTGCTCCTCCCCTCCACTGTTTTGATCACACAGCATTGCCCTTTGATGTGAAGGGCAGTGCTTGTCACTGGCCACTTGGGTGTTTTCCTATCTTCCTGGTGGTGGAAACTGAATAAAGATTTAATGCACTTTGTGTTTTTCACTGTGTCTCACACCTGCACACACACAACATGGGTGCTGGGGAAAAATAAGCACTACCGCAGTTAGGTGGTAGTGTGGTTGTTAATTTAAAAAAGTTTAAAAAAGAAAAAAAGAATAAACAGGACTGTTTGCTCACACAGCATTGCCTTTTGTGAAAAAAAAGAAAAAAAGAAAAAAAGAAAAAAAAAGAAGAAAAAAAATGAGGAGTGCTCCCTCCCCTCCACTGTTTTGATCACACAGCATTGCCCTTTGATGTGAAGGGCAGTGCTTGTCACTGGCCACTTGGGTGTTTTCCTATCTTCCTGGTGGTGGAAACTGAATAAAGATTTTGTGCACTTTGTGTTTTTCACTGTGTCTCACATCTGCACACACACAACATGGGTGCTGGGGAAAAAAAAATAAGCACTACTGCAGTTAGGCGGTAGTGTGGGGGGTTAAATAAAAAGAAGAAAAAAAAGAAGAAAAAAAAAGAAAAAAATAGAAAAAAATAAAGAGGGGTGCTCTATGCTCACTACGCTACAGTCAGTGTGTTCCTGCTGCTACTGTTGCTGGTCTCTGTGCTTTGAGGGAGGAGGAGTTCCTTTTTCTTCTCCCCCACCCCCTTTCTAGGGAAGATATTTGTTCATTTTGGTTTTCTTTATTGAAAAAAAAATATAAAGAGGAGTGTTGGAGGCCCTGCTTACTCTAGGACCCATCTCTAAGCTAGTTGGGTCAGTACCATTATACTATGCTCATGTAAATAAAGCATGATGGGATACCTGCCTTTGTGGAGTTATTTGAAT
>NW_025158091.1:0-1489 GCF_004010195.1 Chiloscyllium plagiosum
TCTACCCACCATCCAGCTCTCAGGGTGACTGGTATAGAGATGGCCTACCCACCATCCACTCTCAGGGTGACTGGTATCAGGATGGCCCACCCACCATCCAGCTCTCAGGGTGACAGGTATCAGGATGGCCTACCCACCATCCAGCTCTCAGGCTGACCGGTATCTGGATGGCCTCACCATCATCCAGCTCTCAGGGTGACTGGTATATGGATGGCCTACCCACCATCCAGCTCTCTGGGTGACTGGTATCAGAATGGCCCACCCACCATCCAGCTCTCAGGGTGACAGGTATCAGGATGGCCTACCCACTATCCAGCTCTCAGGCTGACTAGTATCTGGATGGCCTCACCATTATCCAGCTCTCAGGGTGACTGGTATATGGATGGCCTACCCAACGTCCAGCTGTCAGGGTGACTGGTATAGGGATGGCCTATTCACCATCCAGCTCTCTGGATGAGTGGTATCGGGATGGCCTACCCACCATCCAGCTCTCAGGGTGACTGGTATCGGGATGGCCTACCCATCAGCCAACTCTCAGGGTGACTGGTATCGGGATGGCCTACCCACCATCCAGCTCTTCGGGTGGCTGGTATCTGGATGGCCTACCAACCATCCAGCTCTCAGGGTGACAGGTATAGTGATGGCCTACCCACCATCCAGCTCTCCGGGTGACTGATATCGGGATGGCCTACCCACCATCCAGCTCTCAGGGTGGCTGGTATCTGGATGGCCTACCCACCATCCAGCTCTCAGGGTGACTGGTATAGTGATGGCCTACCCACCATCCAGCTCTCTGGGTGACTGGTAACGGGATGGCCGACACACCATCCAGCTCTCAGGGTGACCGGTATTGGGATGGCCTCCCCACCATCCAGCTCTCTGGGTGACAGGTATCGGGATGGCCTCCCACCATCCAGCTCTCTGGGTGACTGGTATCGGGATGGCCTACACACCATCCAGCTCTCAGAGTGACCGGTATTGGGATGGCCTCCCCACCATCCAGCTCTCTGGGTGACAGGTATCGGGATGGCCTACTCACCATCCAGCTCTCTGGGTGACCGGCATCAGTATGGCCTACCCATTATCCAGCTCTCAGGTTGACTGGTATCGGGATGGCCTTCTCACCGTCCAGCTCTCAGGGAGACTGGTATCGGGATGGCCCAATCACCATCCAGCTCTCAGGGTGACTGGTATCAGTATGGCCTACTCACCATCCAGCTCTCAGGGTGACCGGTATCTGGATGGCCTCCCCACCATCCAGCTCTCTGGGTGACAGGTATCGGGTTGGCCTACTCACCATCCAGCTCTCTGGGTGACCGGCATCAGTATGGCCTACCCATCATCCAGCTGTCACGTTGACTGGTTTCGGGATGGCCTTCTCACCATCCAGCTCTCAGGGAGACCGGTATCGGGATGGCCCAATCACCATCCAGCTCTCAGGGTGACTGGTATCAGTATGGCCTACTCGCCATCCAGCTCTCAGGGTGAC
>NW_025158092.1:0-1490 GCF_004010195.1 Chiloscyllium plagiosum
CTCAGGATTCTCCCCACTCCATGTGCTTTACGTTTGTAAGTTTCTCAAAAGAAAGGCGTCTTGAAGTGGAATACAAGGCACTTCGCCAGAAAATGTGCACCGTTGTGTTGAGCCGCGATATGAAATGGATACTGAGCTGAAATAATCGAACACGCTTCTCATGTGTAACTTTCAATAACACAAATCCCAGCAAAACAAGCCGCCTGGCTCCTGGGGCCTGACAGGATAGCGCCCAGCAGACATTCCTCACAAAAAACAACGGACCCACGGCAAAATCTAAACACTTTCACGTCTCATCTTGTTCTATGTCTGCCTCTGTCACACCTCCACTTTCCCCTGAACGTCCAGTCCCGATGTCAATGAGCTGTTTGATATAAACGCAGGCACATCGAAAAAGTAATCTTTATCTCAAAAGCAAAGCCAGGGAATGTAAGCTGCAAGGGCTTGCTCTCGGCTGGTAAATGAGACATCACGGTCTCATCGTCCTGATTATCAGATAGACTGATTCCACAAATATGCACCGTAATAGTTATTACCAATTGAAATGTGCCAATGAATACCGTGACTGTCAGAACTATTGGGGAGAGTAGCTTCGACCTCTTCCTCGCCGAAGGACATTTTGCAAAGAATGTCCTGTTACTTCACAAACTAACCACCTCGCAGCTGGCCATGGAAGTGTCTAGCACAAAAATGTCCTTTGGCCCACGAAGTCTGCACCAGTCCAACACAATCCAATTAACGGTTCTTATCTCATTTCGCATCACTTTTGTCAGAGGGGCAAACGTAATCAGTAATGGAAATGTACAACTAAATGGAACTTACCTGCTTTGGAGTTTTCTGCCTTTTACATCCTGACAGGCGGTTGGTTGCAGATTACTAACGTTCCTTGCCTGAGTTATACGCATTTCACCTTATCCTGCGATTTGAATTTGAAACAAGAAAGCAGAGAACAAGCACTCTTCAAGTTCACTCTTGGCTCTCAATTACAGTCAGAGAATACTGAACTGCAATGAGGAATCCACAGTGGAATTAACGCCCATCGCGTCAACCACTTGGCCACAACTGCAGAAGCGCGCTATGAAACTTGTTTCAAGTTTATTTGTTTGAATTCAATCACCACAGTTTCGATAGGGTTAAATGTCAGGACATGTTTGGACTGTGCAAACAATCTCGATGGTTGAAATGGTCGCTCATTTAAAAAGAAAGGGAGAAATTGCAGGAAAAACTAAACAGATCTGGCAGCATCTGGGAAGAGATAAACAGAGACAACGATTCGGAGCTTCTCCAGGAGTTTTTCAGAACTCCATTTTCTCTCACAGGTAATGTCATACCTGCCGAGTTCCTTGAGCAGTTTCGGTTTTTGTTTGAGAGTCCGAGTGTCCACAACCCTTCACGAGCCATTCAACAATACAGAAACGCATTTGTGTTTCCTCACTGCATTTGGTTTCCGTTTGGCAACATATTACAGACCTTATTAAAAACCAGAAAGT
>NW_025158093.1:0-1490 GCF_004010195.1 Chiloscyllium plagiosum
GTGTGATTTTTAACTTTGTACACCTCAGTCCAACACCGGCATCTCCGAATCATTCTATATCCATTTTACTTGGCACATAGCTTTGTATTGCAAGTGCGCATCTCAATGCTTCTTAAATATTGAGTGTTTCTGTCTCTGCCACCCTTCCAGAGAGTGAGATTCCCACCACTCTTGGGGTGAAAACATTTCTCCTCACATCTCCTTGAAACATTTTGCTCCCTACTTTTAACTCTATGCCCCCTAGTTATTGATCCCTTCATCAAGGGGAAGCATTTCTTCCTGTCTATTCTATCCATGCCCCTCATAATTTTATATATCCCTGTCATGTCCCCTCTCAATCTCCTCTGCTCTGTGAAAAACAACTCCATTCTGTCCAACCTCTCTTCATAACCGAAACTCTCCAGCCTAAGCAACATCTTGGTAAATCTTCCCTGCTACCATATCCCTCCTTTGATATGGATTCCAGAGCAGCACACAATACTCCGGCTGCAGCCTAACCAATGTTTTATATAGTTCCAGCATAACCACCCTGTTTTAAACCCTATGCCTCAGCTAAGGTAAGTAACCCATATGCCTTCTTCAGCACTTCATGTACCTGTTATTGCACAGATGATGTGAATAGTCTTGTGGTCCATCAGCCAGATGATGATAGAGTCAAGCAAGAGCTAAGGTCCAGAACAAGGATGTTACTGTGACATTTGTATTTGTCTGTTTGATGGTACAGGGTGTTTATGATGACCAGGCTGTGCTCAAGGCATTCAGTGAAGAGAGTGGGGTTGACCTTTCCTATGCCTTCCTTCCTAAACACCTCTTTCCAGAGCTCTGTGTCTTTTGTAACTGTGGCATTGAGGTCACTGACGAGAATCCACTTCTCTCTTTGGGACACAGAACAGCAAGTGATGAGATTAGATTTGATTCCCTACAGTATGGAAACAGGCCATTTGGCCCAATAGGTCCATACCAACCCTTCAAAGAGTAACCTGCTTGCACCCATTCCCTATATGTACCACTGACTAATGCACCTCACACAATGAGCAATTTAGCATGACTAATTCACTTAACCTGCACATCTTTGGACTGTGGGAGCAAACCGGAGCAAACCCATGCAGACACGGGGTGAATGTGCAAACTCCACAGAGACAGTCGCCCAAGGCAAGAATTGAACCTGGGTCCCTGTGAGGCAGCAATGCTAACCACTGAGTCACCCTGATCAGGGCTAGAACTGAATTCCTCTTTCATCTCACCCATTCCTCCATACACTGATGAATGTGGTGTAATGGTTTCAGGGTGAGGATGAGCTGGAAGGTCAATCATTCCACAATCATCCCACAAGAGGTCTCACTGAGACCGTCAACGTGCTATTTTCTTATGGTAAAACCAATCCCATGGAGTCAGCATTCTTTCTCAGATTTACATTTCAGAAGAAGCTAAAACTGCCTACTTTTTCTTATCGTTAGCCTCTGCCCATCATAGAACATAGAACATAGAAG
>NW_025158094.1:0-1490 GCF_004010195.1 Chiloscyllium plagiosum
ATACCACATATATTCACATCCAAGTTATGTATGGAAGTCATTCTCTAATGTCGCTGAAGGAAGGAATTTGCCATCCTTATCTGATCTGGCTTACATGTGACTCCTGACCTATAGCAACATGGCAGTCTCTTAACTGCCTTCTGGTTAATTATGGATGGACAATAAATGCTGACCCAGCCAGTGACGTCCTCATCCTATGAATAAATGAAAATTAAAAGGTTAAGTTTTGTTCCTTCTCTATTAGGTATATCCTACAATATGAATCAAAATATTTCTAGTATACACTGAACAAACACCTTACTTTCCAAGTCCTCAACAGGATTCCGAGGCTTAGTTTGGAAAATTAAAACTCCTTATCATTACAACGACATTATTCTTTCAGATAACTGAGATTTTCCGGTAAATTTGTTTGTCAATTCCCCGCTGACTGTTGGAGGGGTTGGGGGCGGGGTGGGGGGAGGAAATGGGGGTGGTGTCGAGCGCACAATCACAATAAGGAGATCATCAATTTTTTTTAATTTCTCCGTTCCAATCAGATAACGTACCTGGATTGACTCCCAGGAATGTCTATCCGAATTCCAGCCGTAATGTTATCCCTAAGCAAAAACGCCGGTTCCCCTGCTCTGTTCTCCCTTTCTATCCTTGCTATAAAAAAATATATCTTGGAACATTGAGCTGCTAGTCCTATCCACCCCTGAGTCAGGCCTTTGTAGTTGGGATAATATCCCAGTGCCATGTTCAAAACCATAAATGCGCTCATCTGCCTGACTGGTCAAGACTCTTGCACTGAAATAAAAGCAGTGTAACTGGTCTGTCGACCTCATTTTGTGGCTTGCTCTTGCTTGTCTGACCTCTGAAAAGTACCAGCCTCACATGTAAGTCATTTATCTCTGTCTCTTTGGGTTTTCCCCTACTCCATCACTGGTTTAATGCCTCCTGAGCAGCACTAGCAAATCTCCCTGCCTGGATTTTAGTCCCCTTTCAATGCAGGTGCAATCTGTCCTTGCTATGTCGGTCAGATACAGCCCAGAAGAAATTCCCATGATCCAAATATGTCATTCCTTCTCCCCTGCAACATCTCCTTCGCCACACATTTATCTCCTCCATCCTGCTATTCCTACTCTCGATAGCATGTTGTTCCGGGAGTAATCTAGATATTACTATTCTTGAGAACCTGTTTTATTTAAATCTCCTACACAATTTCCTGTTATTCTCTCATCAGGACCCCCTTCCTCTGTCATTGGATCCATTTTGCAATGACCTCCCACTGATGATTCTCCGCTTTGAATATATTTTGCTCCCAATCTGAGGCATCCTTGATCCTGACATGAGAGAGGCACCACCACATTCTGATGTCTCACTGTCAGCTGCAGAAACGGCAGTCTGTGTCCCTTGTTAGAGAGTCCCCAATCACAATTGATTATCTGGAACCTGATAGACCTCACATTAGAGTAGATCCAGTTTCAGCACCAGTAGCTTGGCTGCTAGTG
>NW_025158095.1:0-1490 GCF_004010195.1 Chiloscyllium plagiosum
AGCGCAACCCACCCATACCCCTACACTACGTGCAATTTAGCGTAGCCAATTCACCTGACCTGCACATCTTTGGACTGTGGGAGGAATCCGGAGCACCCGGAGGAATCCCACGCAAATATGGGGAGAACGTGCAAACTCCACGCAGTCAGTCACCTGAGGAAGGAATTGAACCCGGGTCTCTCGCGCTGCTAGGCAGCAGTGCGAACCACTGTGCCACCGTGCCGCCTACTCGTCTCTTATGTTTCTATGTTTCTACTCGGTTATTTTCTTATTCACTTATATTATTTTTCACTCCAGTTCTAAAATGTTTATATCTTTAGCGTTTATGTCCATGATCATAAATTTTATTATGTTATTATTCCCTTATTCTCGTATGTTCTTAAGTCGTCATTCACTTTGGTTCTTATTTACTCACCATGCTACTCTCTATGTTCTAATTCGTATATTGATGTATGTTCGAATTCACCTAAGTTCTTTTTATCTAACCTTCACATTCCCTTATGTCTGTATTCGGATATTCACTTATGTTGCGTTGCCTTCGTGTATTCTAATTCACTTTTGTTCTTGCGGTCACACTCACCTGTGTTCTTATTCAACTATTTTCTTATTTTCTGTTTAACTTATGTTCACATTATATTATATTCTTATTCAGTCCTATTCGTATTCTCTTATGTTTTTATGTTGTTTGTCTCTTATTTTCCCCGTCATTCTTCCCCATGATTTTATGGGCGAATTTTACCAATCACTTATGTTCTTATTCCTTTGCTCTTGAAATATTTTAGAGATGCTCTTGTTCTCTTATGATCTTTGTTCTTGTCTTTGCGTGTTTTTGTTCTCTTGTGTTTTACTCTATTCTATTCATATGTTCCTATTGCCTTATGTCCGCTCTAACGTCTGTATTTTTTCTATTCTTGTCTTGTGCTGTTTTTCTCTCGTGTTCTCATTTTAGTGTTCGCAAATGCTATTTTGTTCTTATTTTCTTATTCCCGTATGATCTTATGTTCTGACCTTGTTAATCACTAATGTTTATCCTGTCTTATCTTCGTGTTCTTTTATTGTTCTTATTCACCAAGACACTTATTTTCTAAATCGCTATTTCTGTGTTCTTCCTCTCTGATATTCTGTTTTCTGTTCTACCCTTATATCCTTATTGTATTATTTTATCAGTCAGTGTTATTCTTACTGTTTTGGTCTTGAATTTGAGTATTCATGTTCGTAATCGCTTGTGCTCTGATGTTCTTGTTCCCCTGTGCGCTTATCCTCTTGTGTTCTTTTTTCTAAAATGTTCATATATTCCCGATATGTTATGTTGATCTTTAGATATGTTGTTTTTCTCTTTTATGTTTTTGAATTTTCATTCTCTTACGTTCTTACCTGAATATTTACACATGTTCTTATAGTCTTATTCTCTTTGTGTTATATTTCACCTATGATATTATTATTGTACCTTCCTATTTCCTTATGTTTTATTTGCATATTTACTTATGTTC
>NW_025158096.1:0-1490 GCF_004010195.1 Chiloscyllium plagiosum
GTCTTATTTCCCAAGAGTAGGTCAAGTTTTGCAGTTTCTCTAGCAGGTACACCCACATACTGAATCAGAATATTTTCTTGTGCACACTTAACAAATTCCTCTCCATCTAAACCCTTAACCCTATGGCAGATCCAGTCTATGTTTGAAAAGTTAAAATCACCGACCATAACCACCCTAATATTCTTACGGATAACTGAAATCTCCTTACATGTTTGTTTCACAATTCCCCACTGACTATTGGAGGGTCTAAAACACAACCTACTTTGGTCTTGAAGGAACCCACCTACAAGATGGTTACCAAAGTAGGCTCCTGCTACAACATAGTGAGCAGCAGTGACCACCATTATTCACAAAGAGTGCCAACTCAGAGAATTAGAATTTAGAACTTGAAAAACTGAGAAAAAGCATGCCAGTGACCAAAAAGACTTCAATAGGAACTAATATTGGCAATGGCTACTGACAACAAACATCTCATGACAAAACGCAACATTGAAGAATACTTCAGAGAAAAACGCAGAAAGCATTTCAGATCTGAGATGTACAGGATCAGAACAAGTGAAGGACTTAAAAGTTAAAGGTAGAGGCCTGGAGAATGTTGTTGAACAGAGAGACCTAGGGTTTCAGGAACCTAGTTCTTTGAAAGCTGTGTCACAAGTAGACAGGGTGTTAAACAAAGCATTTATCATGCTTGCCTTCATTACTCAGACCTGTCAGTACAGAAGTTAGGACATCATGTTGTGGTTGTATAGGCTGTTAGTGAGGCCACTTCTGGAGTATTATGTATAGCTTTGTTCATCCTGCTACAGGAAGGATATTATTACATTGGAGAGGGTACAAGAAAGGTTTCCAAGGATATAAAGGATAGCCTGGGATTTTTTCACTGGAGGTTGATTTGAGGTTTATAAAATAATGAGGGGTATGGATAAAGTGAATAATCAAGTTCTTTTTCCCTAGGGTAGGGGAGTTCAAGACTAGAGGGCATATATTTAGGATGAGAGGAGAAAGATTTAAAAGGGACCTGAGGGGCAATGTTTAAACAAAGAGGGTAGTTTGTATGTGCATTGAATTGTCAGAGGAAATGGTAGTTGCAAGTACAGTAGCAACATTTTAAAGACATTTGGACAAGTACATGAATAGGAAAGATCTAGAGGTATATGGGCCACACACAGGCAAATGGAACTGGATTAGTTTGGGAAACTTGGTCGGCATCGACGAGCTGGACCAAAGGGTCTGTCTCCATATTGTATAACTCTATGTATCTAAATCAGCAGCACTAAGGCACAGCTATGGAATGTATCATGAGGCAGTCTGTGGAAGCGTCCCAAGTCTGTGTTGAGACAGCAAGCTGTCTAGATATCAAGGATTCCATGAGTTAAAGACCAAAATTTTTTATACAAAAGGAGAAATCTTAAATAATGTGGTAATTCAGGCTGAAAGGGCAGTAATGTAAAGTTGCAGCTCCAATCGGGTTTATTGGGAGGAGTGGGCTC
>NW_025158097.1:0-1490 GCF_004010195.1 Chiloscyllium plagiosum
TTCCACATTGCCAGGGAGATGTCAAAGTTGGAGCTGGATTGAAAATGTTTCCCCAGGGACACGGCTTGCTTTGCAGCACAAGTCTTCAGTTCTATTGCAGGAATGGGGTCAGGGCCCATTGCCATGATGGGAATGAGGAGGTGGTAATTGGTCAGATTGTAATTATTCCCGTTTTAGGGGACGGGACTTAGCTGAGTAATTTTCCACATTGTCAGGGAGATGTCAGAGTTGGAGCTGGATTGAAAATGTTTCCCCAGGGACATACTGTGTTCACTAGTTCCTTCATGTCACGTGCAGCGAATCAAATTGGTTGAAGACTGGCATCTGTGATTTTGTGGGCATCATGATGAGGGTGAGGCGTATCATCGACTCAACACTTCTGGCAGAAGATGGTGCAGATAAAACATTCTTCTCTTTTACACGGATGTGCAGGTCTGTTCCATTATTTAGGATGGGAATGTTTTTGGAGCCCTCTCTTCCAGTCATTTGTTTAATCGTCCATCATCATTTATGACTGAATGTGACAGGACTGCAGAACTTCGATCAGATCTGTTGGTCAAGTCGGGTAGCTTTAATGAGTTAGCATCAGGTTAAGGTTCATGTGATTCTGACTCTGACATGTTCACCCACACTCGTCACTGAGTCATAGATGATGTTGATGGTAATGACAGACTGAGGTGTTACCCTGGCAAAAAGTTACAGGTTGTGGTTGAATGCAGGTCTGCTTATCCTGCTGCTGTGGTCTACAGCTTCATGAATACGCAGTTTCGAGCTGCAATATCTGCAATGCATTTCTGCTGTCTGTTCCCCAAATCTCACTGAGACCCCTTCACCCATCAGCCCTGCACTCAGTGACCTAACCTGGTTTCTGATGTGACAATACTTCCATTTTCATACTCTCATTCTGCGGAGGGTCTGTCTCCCCGGGTATTGCTTCCAATCTGATACATTCCGTAAAAGCATTTAACTGATCTTAATTCAAATGTTCAATTCACCTAATTTTTTTTCGTTGAGAAATACCATCTTCTGTGTTTAAACTGAATGTTTTTCCTCTGTTTCTTTCCCTGACCATGATTAAGAGCTCTGTAGTGTCAGTGATGCCAGCGTTAAGTAGTTGCAGAGTCAGTGAAATCTCTGGATATCCCAATCATCTTCACCACATTATATCCTTTCTCTTTTGGTTTGATGTCTTATCGCTCATGGCTGCCTTATTCTCCCATGAGTATGTTTCAAGTTCTTGGGGTTGCATTTCTGGTATTATCTTCCGAATTATCCCCAGAACCTTCTCCCATTGCTGCTCCATGGTCTTTCCTGCTCAGCTCCCCTTCCAATTAACTCTGGCCAGCTATGCCCGCATGTATTTGTAGTTACATTGCTTAATTATAACCACATTACATCTTGAAGTGAGCGTTAGATATAAACTGAAAGAAGGAGTTTTGGGAGATGGGACACGAATGATAATTGGTGGATTTCTTAACTAGATACAAAGG
>NW_025158098.1:0-1490 GCF_004010195.1 Chiloscyllium plagiosum
GACCCGTGGACACAGCCTTAGAATTCGAGGGGGGCATTTCAGAACAGTAATGTGGAGACATTTCTTCAGCCAGAGAGTGGTGGGCCTGTGGAATTCATTGCCACGGAGTGCAGTGGAAGCCGGGACGCTAAATGTCTTCAAGGCCGAGATTGATAGATTCTTGTTGTCTAGAGGAATTAAGGGCTACGGGGAGAACGCTGGTAAGTGGAGCTGAAATGCGCATCAGCCATGATTGAATGGCGGAGTGGACTCGATGGGCCGAATGGCCTTACTTCCACTCCTATGTCTTATGGTCTTATGGTCTTATTATGCAGAGGTGTAATAAGCTGAGTAGAAAATTACTAATAAAAAGCAAAGGAACTGCAGATGTTGTAAATCAGAAACAAAAACAGAAGTTGCTGGAAAAACTCAGCAGGTCTTCCTCACTTCTGTTCTGACTTCTCTTCACACATGTTGCCAGACCTGCTGAGCTTTTCCAGCAACTTCTCTTTTTGTTGCTGTTGTAGGGATTACTATTTTCTGTACTTGGAGGTAGAACTGAATGGTCATGTTTAAAATCGAGGCAGAGAAATTTAGGAGAAACATCTTTGAACAATTACAACATAAACAGAATATATGGCTACAAAGAATTGTATTTTTTGGGGATTGATAAGTATCTGAAATAGATGGTGGTACAGGTGTACAGAGAGAAAGCAGGGAGCTTGATTCATTTTGAATGGCTGTAGTTGATATCTGGCAGATAAATGAGGACTTTACTCTTGTTAGATTCTAGACAGGGGACGAGTTAGCTCAGTGGATTAGATAGCTAATGGGTGGATTTTGTTAATTCCAGCAGGCTGTTCTGGCTGAGGTAAACTCAGAGAGGATTCCTCACCCCATCTGTAATAAAAATAAACTATAGCACTTTGCTTTAGTGTGAGATATGATTGCCAAGGACTTGGCCTCAGTCAGACAACTGGAGAAGGAACCACATGGAATCAGAGATATCTGGAAAGTGAAATAGAGGGGGAGACCTAGAAGAGCAGAACAAAAATGGCAGAGTGGTACCAGGTAAACAGAGGACAAAGGAAGAGGCAAAACATAGAAGGGAGACAAAACAAGACAACTGTGAAGGGTTAAGTAAATTATCATCCCTGAATGTTAACAGTTATAGTCATAACTCCTGTGTGTATTTCAGGTTGAGATGGATAGATTCTTGGTGAATTCTGCTGTCCGTTATAGGAAGGATATAATTAACATGGAGAGGGTTCAGAAGAGATTTACCAAGATGTTACCAGGAATGGAGAGTATGAGTTACAAAAAGAGGCTGAATAGGCTGAGACTCTTTCATTGGAATGTAGGAG
The DNA here is from genome assembly GCF_004010195.1 of Chiloscyllium plagiosum. Taxonomy (NCBI): domain Eukaryota; kingdom Metazoa; phylum Chordata; class Chondrichthyes; order Orectolobiformes; family Hemiscylliidae; genus Chiloscyllium; species Chiloscyllium plagiosum. Next base: position 1,344 of record NW_025158098.1, read on the forward strand.
GTTAAAAGGTGACCTTATTGGGGTTTATAAAATAATGAGGGATATAGATAAGGTGAATAGCAGGAATCTTTTCCCACGGGTGGGGGATTTCAAGACTAGAGAGTATATTTTTAAGGTGAGAGAAGACTTATAAAAAAGGCAATGAGA
>NW_025158099.1:0-1490 GCF_004010195.1 Chiloscyllium plagiosum
TGGTCAACACTGATTGCAAATAATACTGTGGCCGGTGGATGGACAATACTGTGTGTGAATAATGCTGTGGCCTGAGGATGGTCAATGCTGGGTGTGAATAATCCTGTGACCTGCAAATCGTCAATACAGTTTGTTCATTAATTCTGTGTCCGTATGCTAGGCAATACTGTGTGGGAATAATCCTGTCGGCTGAGAATGTTGAATATTGTGTGTGAGTACTCGTGTGGCCTGAGGATGTTTAATACTGTGTAGGACTAATCCTGTGGCTTGAGGATTTTCAATACTGTGTGTGAATAATCCATGGCCTGAGGATGGTCAATACTGTGTGTGAATTAACCTGTGGCCTGAGAATTGCGAATACAGTGTGGGAATAATCCTGTGCACTGTGAATGCTTAATATTGTGTGTGAATAATCCTGTGTATTGAGGGCAGTCAATACTGTGTCGGAATAATCCAATGGCCCGTGAATCGTAAATACTGTATGTGAATAACCCTTGGCCTAAGGATGGTCAATTCTGTGTGTGAATAATCCTTTGGACTGTGAATGGTCAATACACTGTGTGCATAATCCCGCAGCCTGTGGATGGTCAATAATGTGTTTGAATAATCCTGTGGCCTGTGAATTGTCAATAGCCCCTTGCCTAAGGATAGTCGATACTGTGTGAATAATAATGTGGCCTGTGGATGGTCAATGCTGTGTGATAATAATCCTGTGGGCTGTGGATGGTCAATACTATGTGTTAATAATCTGTGACGTGTGCAATGTCAATATTGTTTGCAAATATTACTGTGGCCTGTGAATGGTCAAGACTGTGTGTGAACAATCTTGTGATTTGAGAATGGTCAATACTGTGTGTGAATAATCCTGCGGTCTGTGAATCATCAATACTGTGTGTGAATAACCCTTGGCCTGAGGTTGTTCAATACTGTGTGTGAATAATCCTGTGGCCTGAGAATGATCAGTACTGTGTAGGAATAATCCTGTGGTTTGAGGGTTATCAATACTGAGTATGAATAATCCATGGCTTGAGGATGATCAATCCTGTGTGGGAATAATCCTGTGACCTGTAAATGGTCAAGACAGTGTGTTCATTAATTCTGTGGCCGTAGGCTGGTCAATATTGAGTGTGAATAATCATGCGACCTGAGGATTGTCAATACAATGTGGGAACAATCCTGTGACCTGTAAATGGTCAAGACAAAGTGTTCATTAATCCTGTGCCATGTGCTAGTCAATGCCGTGTGTGAATAATCCTGTGCCCTGTGAATGATCAATACTGTGTGGGAATAATCCTGTGGACTGAGAATGGACAATACTGTGTGGGAATAACCGTTGGGCCGAAGGATAGTCAATACTGTGTGTGTTAAATATCCTGCTGCCCAAGGATGTTCAATACAGTGAGTGAATAATCCTGTGGCCTGAGAATGGTCCATACTCTGTGGGAATAATCCTGTAACCTGAAGATGGTCAATACAGTGTGTGAATAATC
>NW_025158100.1:0-1490 GCF_004010195.1 Chiloscyllium plagiosum
TCTCTGAGACATACTGTGCCACTCTCTAAAACAATGTGACACTCTATGACTGTCTCTGGGACACACTGTGATAATCTCTGACACTCTCTGAGACGCTGTGACACTCTCTGAGAGACACTGAGACACACTCTAAGACACACCGTGAAATGCGTTGACACTCTCTGACACTCTGAGGCACACTGTGACACTCTGATATCCTCTGACACTCTCTGAGGCACGCTGAATCGCTCTGACAGACTGTGACACACTTTGATACCCTCTGACTCTCTCTGAACATACTTTCATACTCTCTGACACTCTCTGAGACATACACTGTCAATCTGACTGTCTGAGACACACTGTGACACTCTCTGAGACTCTCTGACTCTCTCTGAGACACAGTGTAACACACAGTGACACACTCTGATACACAGTGTGACACTCTCTGACACTCACTTACACTCTCTGAGACACACTGTGACACTCTCTGAATCTCTCTGACCTTCTCTGACACTATCAGAGGCAGACTGTGACACTCTCTGACACACTGTGAGACTCACTAAGACTCTGTGACACTTCCTGACAATCTCTGAGACACTCTGTGATACTCTCTGTCACTCGCTGAGACACTGTGACACTCTCTGAGACACACTGAGACCCTCTCTAAGACACACCGTGAAACACTTGGACACTCTCTGATACTCTGAGACACACAGTGACAGTCTGACACCCTCTGACACTCTGAGACACACTGCGACACGCTCTGACTCTCTCTAACAGTCTCTGAGACACACTATGAGACCCTCTCTAAGACACACCGTGAAAAACTTGGACACTCTCTGACACTCTGAGACACACAGTGACAGTCTGACACCCTCTGACACTCTGAGACACACTGTGACACGCTCTGACTCTCTCCAACACTCTCTGAGACACACTATGAGACCCTCTCACTCTCTCATACACTCTCTGACACTCCCTTACACTCTCTAAAACACACTGTGACTCTCTCTGACACTCTCTGAGGCACGCTGAGTCACTCTCTGACAGACTGTGATACTCTCTGACTCTCTCTGAACACACTTTGATACTCTCTGACACTCTCTGAGACATACACTGTCAATATTACTCTGTCTGAGACACACTGTGACACTCTCTGACACTTTCTGACACTCACAGAGACATACTGTGACACTTTCTGACTCTCTCTGACACTCTTTTGCACGCTCTGAGACGCACGTTGACTCTCTCTGACCGACACTGACAAACCGTGACTCTCTCCGTTATCTGTGAAACTGTGACACTCTTTGACACACTGTGAGACTCACTAAGTCAGTGTGTCACTGTCTGACACTCTCTGAGGCACGCTGAGTCACTCTCCGACAGACTGTGACACACTGTGATAATCTCTGCCTCTCTCTGAACACACGGTGATACTCTCTGACACTCTCTGAGACATACATCGACAATCTGACTTTCTCTGAGACACATTGTGACACTTTCTGACTCTC
>NW_025158101.1:0-1490 GCF_004010195.1 Chiloscyllium plagiosum
ACAATTGGATAGAAGTTTGGAACACAGTGGGTTGTTAGAGGTTTAAAACACTGTGGGATGGAGGTTTAGAACACAGTGGGATGGAGGTTTAGAACACAGTGGGATAGAGGATTGGAACACAGTGGGATGGTGGTTTAGAACTCAGTGGGATGGAGGTTTAGAGCACAGCGGGATGGAGGTTTAGAGCACAGTGGGATAGAGGTTTTGAACACAGTGGGATGGTGGTTTAGAACACAGTGGGATCTTGGTTTAGTGCACAGTTGGATAGAGGTTTGGAACAGTGGGTGAGAACACAGTGGGATAGAGGTTTGGAACACAGTGGGTTAGAGGTTTAGAACACAGTGGGTTGGACGTTTAGAACACAGTGGAATGGAGGTTTAAAACACCGTGGGATGGAGGTTTAGAACACAGAGGGATAGAGGTTTGGAACACAGTGGGATGGAGGTTTAGAACACAGTGGTATGGAGGTTTAGAGCATGGTGGGATAGAGGTATGGAACACAGTGGGATGGAGGTTTAGAACCCAGTGGGATGGAGGTTTAGAACACAGTGGAATGGAGGTTTAGAACACAGTGGGATAGAGTTTTGGAACACAGTGGGATGGAGGTTTACAGCACAGTGGGATGGAGGTTCAGAGCACAGTGGGATGGAGGATTAGCACACGGTGGGATAGAGGTTTGGAACACAGTGGGATGGAGGTTTTGAGCACAGTGGGATAGAGTTTTGGAACACAGTGGGATGGAGGTTTAGAACACAGTGGGAAAGATGTTTGGAACACAGTGGGATGGAGGTTTAGAGCACTGTGGGATGGAGGATTAGAACACAGTTGGATGGAGGTTTAGAGCAAAATGGGATGGATGTTTCAAACACAGTGGGATGGAGGTTTTGAACGCAGTGGGATGGAGGTTTGGAACACAGTGGGATTGAGGTTTAGAGCACAGTGGGATGGAGGTTCAGAGCACAGTCGGATGGAGGATTAGAACACTGTTGGATTGAGGTTTAGAGCACAATGGGATGGAGGCTTAGAACACAGTGGGATAGAGGTTTGGAACATAGTGGGATGTAGGTTTAGAGCACAGTCGGATGGAGGATTAGAACACAGTGGGATGGAGGTTTAGAGCACTGGGGGATGGAGGTTTAGTACACAGTGGGATGGAGGTTTAGAACACAGTGGGGTGGAGGTTTGGAACACAATGGGATGGAGGTTTAGGACACAGTGGGGTGGATGTTTAGAACACAGTTTGATGGAGGTTGAGAGCACAGTGGGATAGATGTTTGGAACACAGTGGGATGGAGGTTTAGAACACAGTGGGATTGAGTTTTGGAACACAGTGTGATGGAGGTTTAGAACACAGTGGCGTGGAGGTTTGCAGCACAGTGGGATGGAGGTTTAGAACACACTGGGATGGAGATTTAGAGCACAGTGGGGTAGAAGTTTGGAACACAGTGGGATGGAGATTTAGAACAGAGTGGGATAGAGGTTTAGAGCAC
>NW_025158102.1:0-1490 GCF_004010195.1 Chiloscyllium plagiosum
GACCCAGAACTAATTCAAATGGACTGAACTTAGCCTATTCATTCTGTGCATCTCTGATCGCAAAAAAATACAAACCGAATTCCATTCTCCACATCATCTGCATAATCCTGAACATAAACCGTTAACATGGTCTTCAGTGTTTGATGCCATCTCTATCACACTCCCTGGTTTACCGGATGGCACGCAGTAGATTTGAATTGCTTTATTCCCAAATTATCCATAACCTTGTTGAATAGTCTGGATGTGAAGTTTGTTCCTTGATTTGCCTGGAATCTCTATTGGTAGTTCGTATCTAGTAAAAACAAATTAAGTAGTTATTCTGCAACCCTTTTGGCTATGATGTTGCGTAATGGGTTTACCTCTGGAAATCGAGCCAATAAATCCATTATTGTAATAATTACTTGTCCCCACTTTTTGTTGGAGGTAGGATACCGACGCAATCAATCAAGACTCTTGTGAAAGTTTCCTCAAATGCTCGAATAGATATTAAAGCAGCAGGCTTTATTTATGCTTATGCTTGTCCGATTAGCTGACATATCTGCCACATCTGGAAAAATTCAATTACATCTCTGGGTCCTCCAAGCCAGTAAAAACTGTCTTTGTATTTTAGCCTGTGTTTTCCTTACCCGTAAATGACCTCCAAGTGGTAGCTCATGCGCCACTCGCAGTACCTCCTTTCTCTATCACACTGGAAAAACATTTTGATGAACTTCTGCCCATTTCTCATCTCTTTGAATGTGTGATGGTCTCCATTTCCTTATTAAGACATCATTTGTTAAGTGATAACACATGCTTTCTTTCTCAAGAAATGCCTTTTGATATAACTGTTTTAACTTCTCATCTTTCTGCTGTAATTCAATCAGATTATTAGAGCTAAAATACTGGCATGTTTACGTATTTGCTCCTTCTGTATTTCACTTATCGGATGAAAGGAAGTTTCAGATAACACTACGCCAGCTTCTTTAGCTGGGCCTTTTGATCTATTCTGCTTCAGCTTGTGCCGCTGTGATCTTGTGATCACACATCCAGGGGAAATTCCTGGTTAAACATTTTCCATGTCTTCTCCATTGGCTTTTCAACTCGAATAGGCAGCACGCCTTCCGGTGAATCAGACATCGAATGTGCAAGGGCAAATTGTATTCCGGGAGCTGAGAACTTGTCAAGTACGCCGACTACAAATTATCCACTCTTCTCTGGACTGCCTAGCCTCTCATCACATAATTGAGCACATTTTGCCTTACCATGAATCCCTGTTACCAGCACCTTTTCCGGCAATCATCTATCAGGAGTGCATATCTCTTCATTCTTCAGCATGACAGACTGGGAGGAACCTGTGTCCTTACATATTGTAACCTTCTTACCTACCACCCCGGCCGATGTGAATAAACGTTACCCTTGCATGTATGTTTTGAGGAGATCGGTATTTCCTCCTTTCCCAACCGCTTATCATCGTGTATACTCTGATGCAGTTGTCTAACTTCCCCTGTGCT
>NW_025158103.1:0-1490 GCF_004010195.1 Chiloscyllium plagiosum
TAGAGATAGGGATATACAATTCCTATCATTCCATACAGTCTTATCCTGATACAGGGCTATCATACATTCCATGCCCTTCCTGTTTCGGTTCCACCCGAGCGGAAAGGGGACTATGTAGGTAACTGACCCTACCGAAGGCACATGGATAGCAATTGCTTTCATTCAGAGTTTTAACAGTGTACTTTACCCATTCAACCCAGGCATTTGCATCCCTGTATCCAGTTTCTATTTCAGTGGTCTGCTTCAAGTCCTTGACCTCTATAATTTTTACCACCTTTGGGGTTGTTGGGAGGAGCAAAAGGATGTATCTTACTATCAAGTTGCTTGGCTCGTTTTCCGTTTCCTATGACTATTCGGAAACAGCAGCCCGAAAAACACTTCCCAGTGGCAGCCATTACTATCTTTAAATTGTTACTAAGGAGTCGAGACCAGTTTTTATGGGGAAAGGAGTCTTCAGAGGAGGTATTTTTAATGGTGAGATATATTGGATGGCACTTTCTGTCAGGACAGTCTAGGGCTGTGTGAAAGGGGGCTCTATGGATAGTGATGCCGGGTGGCAGTTTTTGCGAACCATACCCTGTGTCCGGTTGGATCTTAAGAAGGATTTCAGTGGAAAAATACTCCCTCTGATACTTTACATCTGCCCACTTTACTCGGCTGCAAGCATCAACCTCTATTACTTGCGGATATTCAGACTCAGGGACCGTTAATAACAAATATGGAGATGACAGCATCGTTTGACAAAATCCCAATACTAAGAAAGCTAATATGGTAACCCTTAGCGTCCCCAGCATCCTACAATAGTATTGAAGGACCGAGAGATTTAACATGCAATACAATATATAGATATCAAAAAGAAACTATCCCGCGTCCGCATAAAAATCAGTTACTTAAAGTCTTTTGAGTCTGAGTTTCAGTGGTTCTCCCGTCGATTTGGCCGTCCAGGCTTCTTTCTTAACCAGGGATTCCACCGGTCCTTTAGTCCTGGTGCAGTGAGTCCAGCCTTTCCCCGCCGTGTGTATCGCTGTTTCAGTCGGCAAAAGAGCCTGGTACGGTCCCTCCCAATCCGGTTGCAATTTAGTTTCTGTCCATGACTTAATTAGGACCCAATCTCCCAGTCGGACGGGATGAACGGCGAATTCAGGGGGCGGAGTCTGTGCCAGTAATCCGTGTCTGCTAAGAAAGGACAAAGAGGAGGACAAGCCCAATATATGCTTCTTTAAGAACAGATTGCTAGTCTCCAGGGCTGGCAGTTCCCCTTTCGTTCCCAGATAGAGCTGGCCAAAAAAATCTCATAATGGGACAGCCATTATCTTTCCTTGGGGCCGTTCGCACCCGCAAAAGGGCTATAGGTAAACACTTAGTCCAAGGGAGTCTGGTTTCTACTACTAATTTAGATAACTGCTTCTTGAGTGTCTGGTTCATTCTCTCAACCTTTCCTGATGAAGGTGGATGCTAAGGGGTGTGGAACTCCCAGGAGTACACTGGAA
>NW_025158104.1:0-1490 GCF_004010195.1 Chiloscyllium plagiosum
CAGACGTCTGGGATTAGATTGGTGGTAATAATTGAATAGCAAAATTGGATATAATTAAGCAATTAAGGATAGAGAGAAGTGTCAGAAGAAAAGCAAGTCAGAATAATGGGTTGAAATGCTGATTAAAGGTAACCACGTCGAAGAGTATGGTGCTGGAAAAACACAGCCAGTGGGGAGTAGGAGAGTCAACGTTTCAGCATAAGCCCTTAATCAGAAATGAGGCTTGTGGGCTGGGATGGAGGGGGCGCAGAGTGACAAAAGGGAAGGGGTGGGGCCGGGAGCAGAGGTAGCTGTGAAAGTGGTAGGTGGATGAAGGCGGAGGTGACAGTGATAGGTCAGAGAGGATGGAGGAGCAGATAGGTGGAAAGGAAGATGGACAGGTAGGACCATTTAAGAAGGCGGTGGCAAGTTGGAAGGTTGGGAATGGCATAAGGTGGGGGGAGGGAAATGGGGAAACTGTAAAAATCCACATTGATCCTGTGTGGTTGCAGGGTCCTCAGGTGGAAGATGAGGTATTCTTCCTCCAAGTGGTTAGCGTTTGGTGATAGAGGCGGCCCAGGACCTGCATATCCTTGGCAGAGTGGGAGGTGAGTTAATGTGTTCAGCCACAGGGCGGTGGAGTTGGTTAAATGCGGGTGTCCCAGAAATGTTCCTGAAATGATCTGCAAGTTGGCGTTCTGTCTCCCCAGTGTAGAGGAGACCACATTGTATGCAACGTATGCAGTAGCTGACCTATGTGGCAGTACAGACAAATTTCTGATGGATGTGGAAGGATCCTTTAGGGACTTGGACGGAAATGAGGCAGGAGGTGTGGGTGCAGGATTTGAATTTCTTGCAATGGCAGGGAATGTGCCAGGAGGGGGGAGTGGGTTGGTGAGGGGCATGGACCTGACAAGGGAGTCGCAGAGAGGATGATCTCTGCGAAATGCAGATAGGTGTGCGGAGGGAAATATATCCCTGATAGTGAGGACTGATTGCAGGTGGTGTCAATGGTGCAGGATGATGCGATGTGTACAGAAGTTGGTGGGATAGAATATGGGTCATGGAGGTTTCTGTCCTTGTTGCTATTGGAGGGGTGGTTCAAGGGCGGAGATATAGGAAGTGGAGGAGATACGCTGGAAGGCATCTTCGTCCATGTAGGAGGGGAAATTGTGGTCTTTGAAGAAGGAGGCCATCTGGGATATTCTACAGTGGAATTGGTCCTCCTGGGAGCAAGTGTGGCAGAGATGGAGGAATTGGGAGTATGGCATTGCATTTTTACAGGAGGCAGGGTGGGAGGAGGTGTAGTCCAGGTTGCTGTGCGAGTCCGTGGGTTTGTAGTGGATGTCTGTGTTGAGCCGGTCATGTATTTTAGTGAAAAGAAAGATTAGGTGAGTGTACTAAACGGACAGCTTTCCCTCGGTGTTGATTTTTTTCCATTTTTTTTCTGGTGAATGTTGTGATCGAGCCACTAGCTAAGGCAGCGTGACTGTAGGTGGAGAGATAAGTCA
>NW_025158105.1:0-1490 GCF_004010195.1 Chiloscyllium plagiosum
CCCATAGTTATGACACTAAAGCCAAATGGTACCCATGGTTATGTGTGGACTATCGTAAAGTCAATGCAGTTAAAAAGATTGATGTATATTCGGTTCCGCGCTTGGAAGGCTGTGTTGAAATTGTGGGACAAGCAACTTACATTTGGTATGAAAATGAGCCGGTCACATTTCAGGGACTAACCAATAAATTGCCGGATTATCCAACCTGTGGTTTACATTGATGACCTGGTGATTTTTCGTGCCTCATGAAGCACTTACAGCATCTATCGGACTTGTTTGATCGACTTCAGAAGGCAGGCTTGGTGGTAAACCAAGCGAAAAGTGAATTTGCCAAAGAATAAGTCACCTTCCTTGGCCACACTATTAGACATAGATAAACGGTGCCATGAGATGTAAAAGTGATGGTAATTGGGGAATTTCCCATACCGTTGACAAAAGGAGCAGTTCATGGGACTGAGTGATTTTTATCGAAGTTTTGTGCCTCATTTTCGCAGTATGACTGCTCCACTCACTGACTTGTTAAAGAAAGGCAAGAAGATTCAGTGGGCAGTGGACTGTCAGAAGGCATTTGACGGCATGATATATATGTTAACCACTGGCCCACGATCAGACACACCTGATTATGCAAAACCATTCAATGTGGAATTAAATGCGAATGATGTGGATATCGGTTCAGGGCTCTTGCAGGAAGTTGACGAGGAGACAGAAAGACCTGTTGAGTATTTCTCCAAGAAGTCGGATGTTCTTTAGTAGAAATATTCAGCAGTTGAGAAAGAGACTGGGAGCTTTGCAGTGGCATGACAACATAATGTTGTTTATATTACCAGCAACGGATCGGAGACAACCACTTACACTGATCATAATACAATGAAGTATTTTTGGAGATATTTAAGGACAAAACTGCGAGACTGTTTAGCTGGAGCCTGTTGTTACAGCCATTCAATTTGAAAATTGGGCACGGAGTATGTCATGAAAACATGATTGCCAATGCTTTGTTGAGACTTGAGTGACAAATAGAGGCACTCAATGATGTAAGTACCACACACTGAATCTGGATATAGTTTTTCATATTTGCATGTTTATAGTAAACGAATATACATGCGCATTTTAGAGTAAGAACCACTATTTTTGGGAGTTTTCAAAACTGAAGCCATGTTTGGATGTTGAAGATTCAGTTTTATATTGGGGGAGTTTGCGCACAGGGTGGTGTCTTTACAAGGTTATGTTGACCTTGAATTGTTTTCAGATAGATTCCAGACATCCCATTCAATTTTGAATGCTGCACTGGGGTCCTTTGTTTTTAAACTAACAGAAAAGGCCTCGGGAAGAAGGTTTTCAAGCCTTTAAAAAAAACTTGTGTAATCAAGGAGAGGTGGCCAGCTCTCCAGCTGCATAGGTCAGTTCAGTTCGAAGGTTAGTTGAGTCAGGTTTACTGTTGAAACTTGACACTCTCCCCCTCCTTCAGTCCTCTGACTTCGTAACCCGTACGT
>NW_025158106.1:0-744 GCF_004010195.1 Chiloscyllium plagiosum
ACACCACATCCACCGCTCGACCCTCATCAACTTTCCTAGTCACATCCTCAAAAAACTCGATAAGGTTTGTGAGGCATGACCTGCCACTCACAAAGCCGTGTTGACTGCATTTAATCAAGCCATGCTCTTTCAGATGGTCATAAATCCTATCCCTCAGAATCCTTTCTAACACCTTGCAGACGACAGAGATGAGATTTACTGGTCTGTAATTGCCGGGATTTCCCTATTTCCTTTCTTGAAGAGAGGAATTACATTTGCCTCTCTGCAGTCCTCAGGTACAACTCCAGTAGAGAGTGAGGATGAAAAGATCTTCGCAAGTGGCGAAGCAATTGCATTTCTCGTTTCCCAAAGCAGCCGAGGACAATCCTGATCCGGGCCTGGCGACTTGTCAATCTTAATGTTTGACAAAAGTTTGAGCACATCAGCTTCCTCTATCTCTATCCATTCCAGCATGCACACCTGCTCTTCAAAGGTTTCATTCACTACAAAGTTCGTTTCTTTCGTAAAGACTGAAGCAAAACACTCATTTAGGGCTTCCCCTACCTCCTCAGACTCTACACACAAGTTCCCTATGCTATCCCAGATTGTCCCTAGTCTTTCTTTGACCATTCTCTTCTTCCTCACATCAGTGTAAAATGCCTTTGTGTTCTCCCAAATCCGTTCTGCCAAGCCTTTCTCGTGCTCCCTCCTGGCTCTCCTCAGACCATTTTTGAGCTCCTTCCTCGCCTGCCTGTAATCCTCTAG
>NW_025158106.1:787-1490 GCF_004010195.1 Chiloscyllium plagiosum
ACTTGCAACAACTGTTCCTTAAACAGTCTCCACATGTCTATAGTGCCTTTACCATGGAACAATTGCTCCCAATCCATGCTTCCTAACTCATGTCTAATCGCATCATAGTTTATCCCCAATTAAATATCCTCCCATTTTGCCTAATCCTCTTCTTCTCCATAGCTATGTAGAATCTTTGATAAACCTGCTTTAGTTTGTGGAGATTGTCCGTTGTGGTATCAACAATTGACAACCAGTGGGAGTAGAGGATTTGATTTTCCAGAAAATGTTTGACACGGTTGAATACTGGTGAGTGGGGAATGTTAGAGTCCATGGGTAGAAAGGGGTGGAACACACAGAATTGATCAAAAATTGGATAATGGGCAAAATGAAGAAAGTAGTGTTTTTCTCTTGCTTGTGGGGTATCAGAAGGATCAGTGCTTGGGCAATAGCTGTTCGCAAGGTATAACATGATTGAATGGGAACAACAAATAAAATGATTCTCTTTTAAGTTTATTAAATGGTGAGTGGTTGGGAAGTTCTGTTGTTGAAAAGGACCTGGATGTCCTTGGTTATAAGTCACTAACAGAATTCAGATGGGACAGTAAGTAATTATAACTGGAAATGATATCTGGTCTTTCATGCAAAATACTTGAAGTACCACAGTATATATACCTTACTCAATGGTAGTGTTTTAGAACATAGAACATAGAAGAATACAGCG
>NW_025158107.1:0-1490 GCF_004010195.1 Chiloscyllium plagiosum
ATTTTGTAACGAACTTCCTCTGGTAATTTTCACTGCATGCTTCACGAAAAAAATATAATGTTACGGTCTGGGTTGTCTGCTTAATAAGGTTTCGAATGGTTTAGCCTCGTCCATAACAAATTGGGAGGTAGTTTCTGGATTAATAGAGCAACTGATAGGTGCTTGCATCTTTATTTCGGGTGTTGATTTGGATTCTGGTAGGCAATGCTTGGGAAAGCAATGTCTCATTTAGGTACAAAGAGTTGTCTTGCTATGGACGATGTCAAGTTGGTAGTTTTACAAAAGATAATTCAGGCCGGGCTTCTGGAATTAGCAGACACACTGGGATTGTATTTGCCTCTTTCTGTGAGGAAAGGAGAGATCATTCCCGCAGTAGCTCAGCATTTAACTGAGCTAAAAAATCCACGAGAATCTGTAGAGATAGTTAAACTTTATTTGAAAATGAAGCAGCTTCAGTTAGACTCGAGAGATAAGGAAAGGACACCAGATTTGAAGCAGTTTGAGAGACGATTCGAAGTAGAAAGGGGGAAGAATAGAGAGAGCAGCAGAGCAGAGAGAAAGGGAGACAGGGTTTGAACTTCAGAAGTTGGCAATTATTAAAGGAATTCACCTTAAAAGGCTGGTGATAAAGGCTGAAAATAAGCTTACTCTGGAAGAGCATATTGTTAAAACGACAAGGTTAGTAGCTGAAATGGCTGATTGTTATGAAGTGGTCCATGAAACAAGGATGGGTTTCCAGAATCATTTTAAGTCTGAGGGATAGAAATTTGGGCAAAGAGAAATCTTCACGTGGAAAGGGAAAGTGAAATCTCTGTGAAAATCATTAGGATAACTTATCACAGGGTAAATAGGAAACTCTTGAAGGGAACAAGATCTGAGGTTTTCATTGCAATAAAGTAGGCCACATGAAATCAGTGTTGTAGATCAAGGATAACACTGGAAAGTCACTTGCAGGGGAACGAAACAAGCCTGGATGTTTTGTTGGCATGGCAATAGAAAGCACAGTGGAGGGTGGAAAGCTGCATCAGAGTGCACAGGCCGATCAAAGGTTGGTAAGGGGGAAGTGCCAGATCTTCTGTAATAATATACCTGCAAAGTTAAAGTTTATTTACCTTGGCCGGGGGTAGCAGATAGAGAGGTAACAATATTGAGGGACACACGATCGTGCCTGTCTGTGATTCAGAAGGAGGAAGAAACATGTACTCCTGAAGAACTATGTATACGGGAATTTATCGTGGGATGAAAAATTGCTCAGTTATGTACAATGAGGACTGAGTGGGCTGAAAAAGTGGAGAATTTGTGGTGGGAGGTCTGTTCAAACTCTCATATCCAATAATACAATTTGTGCTTGCAAATGATATGGCTCAATCACCGGTAAGCGTGCTGCCTTCTACAGTTGAAAAGCCAGTCGAGATGCAGGCAAGTGCAGCAATGCAGGACGTTTATCAAGGAATTTCTCCCAGATTGTGTCTTAACGCGATCACAGAGTC
>NW_025158108.1:0-1490 GCF_004010195.1 Chiloscyllium plagiosum
AGAAGGAGAAAGTGAGAACTGCAGATGCTGGAGAAGGAGAAAGTGAGGACTGAAGATGCTGGAGAAGGAGAAAGTGAGAACTGCAGATGCTGGAGGAGGAGAAAGTGAGGACTGCAGATGCTGGATCTCCTAAGTTGCTCCATTCTAACATGACAGTGAGGACAAGTCAAGTCCAATGCAAAGCTCACTCAACCTTTGCACTGACACAAGTTTCCAGCTGGAGTCAAAAAGAACATAAGGAATAGAACCAGGAGCACAACAGTCAATACAATCATGGATGACTGGGCTTCAACCCCACTTTCTTGCTTGCTCCCAATCCAGAGACTGTTCCCTCATTTTAGATTTCCTAACCAACAGAATTAATCTCTCTGTACTACCTCAAAATCTTACATGTCAACCATTCAGTAAGATTATGACTGATCTAAGTGTGTCTTCAACTCCTATCACAGAACATAGAAAGGTATAGCACAGAACAGGCCCTATGGCCCACGATGTTGTGCCGAGGTTTAATCCTAATGTAAAATATAGTAACTTAACCTACGCACCCCTCAAATCATTGCTATCTATGCACATGTCCAACAGTCACTTAAATGTCCCCAATGACTCTGCTTCTACCACCACAGCTGGCAACGCATGCCATGCATTCACAACTCTCTGCGTAGAGAACTTACCTCTGACGTCTTCTTTATACCTTCCTCCTAATATCTTCAAACTATGACTCCTCGTATCAGTAATCCTGCCCTGGGGAAAAGTCAATCTATTCAAAGTTTGTGCAAAGATTTGTAGCTCGGGTGCTCGTTGCTGTGGTTCTGTTTGCCGAGCTGGAAGTTTTTGTTGCAAACGTTTCGTCCCCTGGCTAGGCGACATCATCAGTGCTTGGGAGCCTCCTGCGAAGCGCTTCTTTGATGTTTCCTCCGGTGTTTATAGTGGTCTGTCCCTGCCGCTTCCGGTTGTCAGTTTCAGCTGTCCGCTGTAGTGGTTGGTATATTGGGTCCAGGTCGATGTGTTTATTGATGGAGTTTGTGGATGAATGCCATGCCTCTAGGAATTCCCTGGCTGTTCTCTGTCTGGCTTGCCCTATGATAGTAGTGTTGTCCCAGTCAAATTTATGTTGCTTGTTGTCTGCGTGTGTGGCTACTAAGGATAGCTGGTCATGTCGTTTCGTGGCTAGTTGATGTTCATGTATGCGGATTGTTAGCTGTCTTCCTGTTTGTCCTATATAGTGTTTTGTGCAGTCCTTGCATGGTATTTTGTACACTACATTAGTTTTGCTCATGTTGGGTATCGGGTCCTTCGTTCTGGTGAGTTGTTGTCTGAGCGTGGCTGTTCAATCTATTCCACCCTATCTATTCCATTCATTATCTTGTATACCTTGATCAGGACTCCTCTCTTCCTCCTCCTCTCCAGAGAGAAAAGTCTGAGCTTATTCAACCTTCTTCATAAGGCAAGCCCTCCAGTCCAAGCAGCATCATGGTAAACCTTCTTTGCAC
>NW_025158109.1:0-1490 GCF_004010195.1 Chiloscyllium plagiosum
TGGATGGGGTACAGTGTGTGTGTGAGGGTGGGAAGTTGGATGGGGTACAGTGTTCGGCTCATGAATGAAATTTGCTCAGTGTTCTTTTGGAATGGATTCCTGCTTCTCATTGCCAGCGTGGGCTGTCTTGCGGGATTTTCCACATGCTCCGGGCTGTAGTTCCCTGGGATACCTCCGGGATGTGTCTGCCTTGCCTTCTCCATGCTTGAGTCAGGCCTTGGCTGGGGCCAGCTTCCCATTTCCTTCCTGGAACTGATGGCTCCATGCAAATTGCTTGTGTCGCTGCCCGACTGCCTCACTCTGGTCAGAGATAGGAATCAGCCTTTGGGCCGTTCTCAAAGTCAGGCCTGCCCTCCCTCTGCGGGCTGGCCGTTCACAATATCTGCTGGTTGGAACGCTCTCCTGTTAGTAACTGAAACCTGGCAAGAAGCTGTGGTGTCAAATATCAAGCTGCTATAATCTGGCCTCTGCTCACTGTGCTGCAGGTTGTCAAACTCCCACCACGTGTGTGTGGGGGGGGGGGGGGGGCTTCAGTACTGTATAAAACCTTGGGGTTTACATCTGTCACTGTTCATTGAAGGAAACTGCTCTCTGTTGTGCTTTCTGAAGCTCCTGAGCCAGAAACCGGCTGCAATAGTGGGGGGTACACAGACTGGAATAGGGGGGTGAGGCACAAGCGGGCCTTTCATTGCTCAGCAACCAGGCGCTTAGCTGCATCCAACTGCTCTGTTGGGTCTGGGATGATTCAAAACTGGACAGCAATCCTGACAGCTCTTCATGAGATAATTAGCCTTTGACACAGTTCAAGTAACATATGGGGTTGGTGTCAGCGTCTGGATCTAATTAACCCTACAGGATTTGGGGGTTTTTTTCCACGTGTGGAATGGTGTTTAATGAAACAAAAATGCAGTGTGTATGTATATATATGTGAGTCACAGAGGTGACCAGCTGGGGGCCACTCCGAATTCATGTTACTTTATCGCTCGGGGTTGCCCAACACTCTCATGCTGGGATGGAGCATGAAGAAAGAGTTTCTGCCAAACAGCTTGGAAAGATCGATGCAGATACGCGCGGCTCGGCTCCAGTTTGCAACTGCTGCCCAACCACAACAACGTGCTCAGAGCGAGAAACGGCAGGAAAAGGAATTTCCTCTCGGCAAAGGCGAACACCCCTGGAGGTGAAGCCGCCCCCACTCACCATCAATCATCGCACCACGTTTGCAAAGACTCCAAGCGGCCGGGCTGCCCAGACAGGGCACATGTGCTCTGAGGCAGTGCAAGGCAGCAGCACAGCACTGAGACCCAGCTCCGTCAGCCCGCAGCCTGGCAGGGAGTGGGATCCACCCACAGCCCAGCCCAGCACGGAGCAGGCAGTTCACATGAAACCTGGGAGCAACCATCCACTGGAATGAAGTGAACAAACTGCCATCTGCTGGAAACGGAGTGAACTACACAGACCGGGGTGAGGTACACATGCCGGAAGAGGGGGGT
>NW_025158110.1:0-1490 GCF_004010195.1 Chiloscyllium plagiosum
GCAGGACATTGGTTAGGCCACTGTTGGAATATTTCGTGCAATTCTAGCCTCCTTCCTATCGGAAAGATGTTGTGAAACCTGAAAGGCTTCAAAAAAGATTTCCAAGGATGTTGCCAAGGTTGGAGGATTTGAGCTATAGGGAGAGGCTGAACAGGCTGGGACTGTTTTCCATGGAGCGTCGGAGACTGAGGAGTGACCTTATGGAGGTTTACAAAATTATGAGGGACATGGATAGGGTAAATTGGTAAGGTATTTTCCCTGGAGTGGGGGGAGTCCAGAACTAGAGAGCATAGGTTTAGGGTGAGAGGGGAAAGATATAAAAGAGACCTAAGGGGCAACTTTTTCACACAGAGGGTGTTACGTGTTTCGAATGAGCTGCCAGAGGAAGTGGAGGCTGATACAATTGCAACATTTAAGAGGCATTTGGATGGGTATATGAATAGGAAGGGTTTGGAGGGATATGGGCTGGGTGCTGGCAGGTGGGACTAGATTGGGATATCTGGTCAGCATGGATGGGTTGGACTGAAGGGTCTGTTTCCATGCTGTACATCTCTGTGACTCTAAGTGATAGCAGCTTGTTTAGGCTAGTACTTTTCCTTTTTAAAACCAGCTCTTCCCATCCTTGAAATACCTTGGATTTTAAAACCGTCGTCTTTATTGAGAAATATTAGTTTATTTCTACTGTGATTGTAACACTTGAGTACAAACCAGGAACAAAAGCAGATCAAGTTAAGACTATTTTATGAAGATGGAATTCCACCTAGTCCATTTTAAGATATCATTGCACATAGTTTGTTGTTGAAGAATTTTTAGTTTGGAGTGAAGGGTTCTGATGGCCTCTGTAGTCAAATAGTCAGTTTGTCTTTTTAGGTGCACAAAGTAGACTAATCTCTGAATGGGTAAAGTTACATTTTTACCTTTTTTATTGGTTCTGCTGGCATGACACTAAAACTCCCTGAATTCCTTTCTACAACAAGGTGGGAGTTATTTCTGGTAGACTCCTCCATGACACTTGATAGCAGAGAAGAATAGATTAAAGACACATAAAAAGATGTCAAGGTATCTGCTCAAACTTCATTTTGAAAAGTACTTATAAACACCAGGTAGAGATTGGAAAGAAAAAAGCTGTGTTGCCAATGATCTTAGAAATCTAGAATGTCATAACTCGTAATAACTAGAAACCTGGAAAGCATGGGACTTGAACTTGGTTCTCGCAAATTACTGTTAAGTTTATTTTCATTTAAATAATTTACTTTTACCAGCTTGATGTCAACTTATAAAGGATGTAATAACAGCATTTATAAATACACTATCTAATCCAGCAGAATCATAATGGCTTTATTTAAGGAGAAAGCTTGACTGACAAGTTCAAGTTCTTTGAGACGGTAGCACACAGCATAGAAGTGGGATTCAGTAGATGTAAATGTTTTGGATTTCCAAAACTGGGTTAGACAAGGCACTGGAGAAAGTGAGGTCTGCAGATGCTGGAG
>NW_025158111.1:0-1490 GCF_004010195.1 Chiloscyllium plagiosum
ACGAGTTGGACAACAGCTCGTAGTTCTAAAGAGCTATTGAAGGTAATTGTGGAGGCATTGCTGGTGATCTTTCAGGAAACTTTGGAGTGAGGGAGGACTGGTAAATGTAACCTCCCCATTTAAGGAGAGCGGGACACAGAAGATAGGAAATTATAGAAGGACCTATTCGATCTTTGGGTATATGAATAGATGTGTGGAGTATAAGAATAAGGAAGTTGTGAAGTATATTGGAAATGGTGTGATTGAGCTACAGCATAACAAGAGTTACGTTTACAATGCCATTGCGAACATCAAAGATGAAAGTACGGTTAAAACAAAGGAAATCAGTTCGAGGCAGACAGGAGCATTAGTGACAAAAAGACTGTTTCCTAGATCCTGCAGTGAGAATGTTGAGATAAGCTTGTCAGGAAACAGACAACAAAGAATGCATAAAAAGCACAATAAAATCTGTTGCTGATAACGTCTCAACGTGCTACGAAGTAGCCAATACATATGAAGCTGAAAAAGCAAAGCAAGTGAGACAGCATCCTAGGAAGAGGAAAGTCAACGTTTCAGGCTGAAAGACTTCATCAGGATTGGAGTGGGGGAATGGGAGCCGGGAAGTAAGTAGAGGGAGGGGCGTGGAGCTGGTGCAAGGGTAGGTGGAATGGCAATAGGGGATGCAGGCAGGGAATTATTGTGATTGGTCAGTGGGAAGGGTGCAACAGACATACGAATGGGAAGATGGACAGCTTTGGTCAGTTCAGGGAAGGGGACATGGGGTAAGGCTGTGAGTGGAGAAATTTTGAAGCCAGTGAAGTCAATATTGAGACCATTGAGCTGTGAGGTCTCCAGCTGAAATATCAGGTTGTGTTCACAAGTTTCTGTTTGGCTTCACTCTGAAAGTGGAGGAGGCCAAAGATGGCCCTTTTGCCGAATGAGCAAGGGGAGGGGAGTGATTGAAATGAATGGCAACTGGAATGCTGAGTTTGTTAAAGGGTGCAGAGAGCAGATGCTCCATGAATATGTCCCTGAGTCTCCCTTCGTCTCCACAACATAGGGGAGACCACGTTGGGAGTTGGAGACGAGCTCGGTGGGCCAGGATCAGGCTCTGTGTGGAGTATTAGTGCTCTGCATGAAACAAACAACCCGACTTTCCAGTTACCATTCATTTTAATTTTCACTCCCACTCGCCCGGCGACATGCTTATCCTTAGCCTGTCCACAGTCAGAGGTCCACCACCTGAGAGTCTACCTTTGAAGCTAATAGCAAAATGGCTTCAATTTCGACTGAAGCCGCTTCAAAAGCCCTCAACCCACAGCCTTATCCCATGTCCCTTCTCCCTGACGAGACACACCAGTATCTGCTCCCTCCTTCCCACTGAACAATTACAGTAACCTCGTACCTTCATGTACCTACCAGCACCATACCTACCCGCCAACCTTCCATATCCCAACACTCCATTTCTGGGCTCCCCTGCTCCTCATCAAACCTGATGAAAGGTCCAAGAT
>NW_025158112.1:0-1490 GCF_004010195.1 Chiloscyllium plagiosum
TAGGTGAGGACCAGTGGGGTTCTGTCCTGGTGGCTGTTGGTGGGGCGGGGCTCAAGGGCGGAGGAGCGGGAAGTGGAAGAGATGCGGTGGAGGGCATCGTCGACTACGTCTGGTGGGAAATTGCGGTCCTTGAAGAAGGAGGCCATCTGGGTTGTACGGTTTTGGAACTGGTCCTCCTGGGAGAAGATGCGGCGGAGATGCAGAAAGTTGGAATATGGGATGGCGTTTTTACAGGGGGCAGGGTGGGAGGAGGTGTAGTCTAGGTAGCTGTGGGAGTCGGTCGGTTTATAGTAACTGTCCGATTCGGTCACACGAGATAGAAATGGAAAGGTCTAGGAAGGGGAGGGAGGAGTCTGAGACGGTCCAGGTGAATTTGAGGTCGGGGTGGAAGGTGTTGGTAAAGTGGATGAACTGTTCAACCTCCTCGTGCGAGCACGAGGCAGCGCCAATACAGTCATCGATGTAGCGGAGGAAAAGGAGTGAGACGGATGGGCTCTTGACTGTAAAGGGGATCAAGGGTTACAGTTTGAAAGTGTGAGAATGGGGTTGAGAAGCATAACAGCCATCATGGAATGGCGGAGCAGGCACAATGGGCCTAATGGCGAAATTTCTGTTCCAATGTCTTCTGGTTGTATGGTTAATATTGGCTCTGCTCATTCCTCTTTGGAGATATATCCTTGAATTTGATCTTCATATGATTTATGAAGAATAAAATTCCAATACTGATGGTTGGGAAATATCATGTTCCCTCCCTCCAGTCTCAGCAGCTCCCCATGCCCCGATATCATTATCACACTGCAATTAAAATTCAGTGAACTTTACTTCAATACAGTTGATTGACATCGATAACATTAACAGCATGACCCTTACCTGCCCTCTCTGATCCCTGAATAACCATCTGAATTGTATGTCACATCATATTCTCTGTTATCATATCCATGCCATTTATCTGTTATCACTCATGTTGTCATAAGCAATTTTCTGTCAGATTAAGGACTAGGAAAGTTCTCTACATATTTTACTGACATTATAATCACTGATCAGTAGTTACAGACTATATGTTTCGATTTATAAGCCGAGAAAGTTGTTTATGCTCTGACAGTCCTTTGACATTACTGCCATATCTAAGGCAAATTGAATGATTACATTCAATCAATCTACCATCTCAAATATTTCATCCTGTTCACCCACCACACATATCCCATGCCAAATGTGTAAATTTTAAAAATTATTTTAAATTTTAATAAAATCATTTTTGAATTAAAAGGGGTTAACTGGAGCTATTTGTTCAGTGACTGTGATTAATATCAATCTCAGTGGATCCTAATTATGGCAGTGGAGAGTTTCCATGGTTGAAATATAAGTGGGCTCTGTTCAATGTGCTATCACATAGTGTGAGTAGGAGCATCACTGACAGCACTAACGGGGATCAGCAGCTCGAGAGAGAGAGCGAGAGAGCGGGAGGAGAGATCAGAATCTGAGAACATTAG